>NW_027526637.1:0-194626 GCF_052857255.1 Amblyomma americanum
CTTTGCCTGCCAACCGGGATATTTTCTTTGACAAGGCAAGTTTCTCGGTAGCTTTCAACCGTGGGTCATATGCAAACTTCGGTCCCAACCTGAGAGTTGCTAGATGTTCTTCCGGCACGTCGCATTCGCCCAGGACAACAACCTTTCCTTGCTCCGCAGCGTCCTTCTTCTTTCTCGGCAAGCCTGTCCGGACTGAGTTCCAGAGGAACTCTGTAATAACATCCATCGTCCCACACCACTCCGAGAAGCCTTGCTGCCGATCGGTCCTGCCACAAATAACCCGTAGATGGTCTTTGAAGAACCGTGCTTGACGCCACAATTCGGACTTCATGATCTTGCAAATTCGCCTGGTGTGTCCTCTTGACGGCTCCAAAAAACCACACACCATTTGAACGTCAGGAGGGCAAAGCCCGTACCTGACATGCCAAGAGAGAACTCTGGCCCTGCACACACACACAGCGATGATCGACACAATGACAGCAGGATTGCCTACCGAGAGCTGGTTAGAAAGATTACAAAGATTGAAAAGAGGGGAGCCCACGGTACTAGAAATTACATTCATTAAAGCTGCGAACTGGGCGAGTTGGTATTGATTCATATTTGAACAGCGCAATAAAACAACGGGACACAACGAAGAAAGGACACCACAAGCGCTGACTCGCAACTAGATTTTAATTCACGTCCAAGCATCTTAAATACTAAGAACGCCAAACACAAACAAGAGGGAAAAACCAAAGAAAAACGATACAAAGCTGCTAATCATGCCCACAAAGGTGACAATCAGCACGAGCGCGAGACTACACATCTTGGCCGGATAAAAACATCATCTCTTTATCAGTTAGTGTGACAGAAGGATCACTAATACAGCTATCAGGTTCCAAGCGGATGTGAAAAGCCTCCAAAATTTCCCGCGTTAGGCTGTCATTATGTTTTCCTAGGATGACGGTGTTAGACAACAGAGGGGTGCAAGTACCTTCTCTCCAGTGGCGGGCAAGGTTACAAGAAGACCCATTACCTCGGGACCTGTGGTGCTCACTAAGACGAGCGTTGATGCAACGTCCTGTCTGGCCAATATAACTCAACCCGCAAGTGCACGGAATCCTGTAGACAACCCCCACATTACAGGGCACAAAAGGGTTCTTATGGTTGGTCTGACAACCGCCAGTCTTTTTCTTCGCGGTTGTTGCCTTAGCCTTCTCTTCCACCTGCCTGCAAACACCTCTAAATTTTTTAGGCGCTGAAAAGACCACATCAACATCGTATCTCGCCGCAACATTCTTCAAACCATGTCCCACACCATGCGTGTAAGGCACCACCACAAACTTCTTTTTTTCCCTTTTTGGCTTATCCCCGCTCTTGATCCATCTAAGAAGCTTATCGCATTCCCTGGAAATCACATGAGAAGGGTAACCACTAGATTTTAATCGGCCAACTTGACGCAAAATACTTTCATTGATTCTTTCAAGACATGACTTGTTCATGGCAGATTTCAGGCTAGAAAAAACAATGCCATTTTTTACCAGTTTTGTGTGGCTTGATTGGTAATTTAGAAAAGACTTGGTAGAGCGAGGGAAATATTCCCAACACAAATGACGCTCTTCCAACAACAGTCTTAAGTCCAAAAATTGAAGTACATCTTGTTTAGGAAGTTCAGTCGTGAAAGTTAGTCCCATCGCGCATTCTCTGAAAACCTTCAGTACATCTACCACGCTACGCGTCAAGTAACCCTTCTTAACAAAAACAATATAATCATCGACATACCGAAAAATCCTCAGAACCAACCCGTCACATCTCCTGTCTATGGATCTGTCTACCCTGGCAAGGAAGATATTGGCTAACACAGGTGCTACTTTAGATCCTATGCACACTCCATCATTCTGCGCAAACGATTTCCCTTTCCATTCAATGACAGTTGAACGGAGGTAAAAAGACAGAATCTCTAAGAAGCTCTCAAGGGACACACCACATCTGGCACTTGGCAGTTCTTCGTGTCTAGCTATCTTCAAAAGCATTTGTCGTGTTTGATAATTGAGGATCCTTTTCACATCTCTAATTCTGGTGCTTGGTTGACTTCCTAAAATCCAATAACCCGGGAAGGTGTGATGCTTTCAGCATTGATGTGCAAGACCTATATTATTCTCTACCTCATGATGACCTCATGAAAAGTGTAAAAATGTGCATCGCTGATTACAACAATGAAACTGATTTTATTGCTAGATGTGGTGTGTCCCTTGAGAGCTTCTTAGAGATTCTGTCTTTTTACCTCCGTTCAACTGTCATTGAATGGAAAGGGAAATCGTTTGCGCAGAATGATGGAGTGTGCATAGGATCTAAAGTAGCACCTGTGTTAGCCAATATCTTCCTTGCCAGGGTAGACAGATCCATAGACAGGAGATGTGACGGGTTGGTTCTGAGGATTTTTCGGTATGTCGATGATTATATTGTTTTTGTTAAGAAGGGTTACTTGACGCGTAGCGTGGTAGATGTACTGAAGGTTTTCAGAGAATGCGCGATGGGACTAACTTTCACGACTGAACTTCCTAAACAAGATGTACTTCAATTTTGGGACTTAAGACTGTTGTTGGAAGAGCGTCATTTGTGTTGGGAATATTTCCCTCGCTCTACCAAGTCTTTTCTAAATTACCAATCAAGCCACACAAAACTGGTAAAAAATGGCATTGTTTTTTCTAGCCTGAAATCTGCCATGAACAAGTCATGTCTTGAAAGAATCAATGAAAGTATTTTGCGTCAAGTTGGCCGATTAAAATCTAGTGGTTACCCTTCTCATGTGATTTCCAGGGAATGCGATAAGCTTCTTAGATGGATCAAGAGCGGGGATAAGCCAAAAGGGAAAAAAAGAAGTTTGTGGTGGTGCCTTACACGCATGGTGTGGGACATGGTTTGAAGAATGTTGCGGCGAGATACGATGTTGATGTGGTCTTTTCAGCGCCTAAAAAACTTAGAGGTGTTTGCAGGCAGGTGGAAGAGAAGGCTAAGGCAACAACCGCGAAGAAAAAGACTGGCGGTTGTCAGACCAACCATAAGAACCCTTTTGTGCCCTGTAATGTGGGGGTTGTCTACAGGATTCCGTGCACTTGCGGGTTGAGTTATATTGGCCAGACAGGACGTTGCATCAACGCTCGTCTTAGTGAGCACCACAGGTCCCGAGGTTATGGGTCTTCTTGTAACCTTGCCCGCCACTGGAGAGAAGGTACTTGCACCCCTCTGTTGTCTAACACCGTCATCCTAGGAAAACATAATGACAGCCTAACGCGGGAAATTTTGGAGGCTTTTCACATCCGCTTGGAACCTGATAGCTGTATTAGTGATCCTTCTGTCACACTAACTGATAAAGAGATGATGTTTTTATCCGGCCAAGATGTGTAGTCTCGCGCTCGTGCTGATTGTCACCTTTGTGGGCATGATTAGCAGCTTTGTATCGTTTTTCTTTTGGTTTTTCCCTCTTGTTTGTGTTTGGCGTTCTTAGTATTTAAGATGTTTGGACGTGAATTAAAATCTAGTTGCGAGTCAGCGCTTGTGGTGTCCTTTCTTCGTTGTGTCCCGTTGTTTTATTGCGCTGTTCAAATATGTATAAAACAGCTTGTTTCGTTGAACTAAGCACGAATACATGCTTTTCGCGCAGTTATAAGAGAAAAAAGTTTTGACGCGTATCAGAGGAACACTTGTAAAACCGATGTGTTGTGATATAGCTCGTTTCGGTCTAAAACAGCTTGTTTCGCTGTATTAAGCAAGAATACATGCTTTTAGCGCAGTTATAAGAGAAAAAGTTTTGACGCGTGTCACAGGGACACTTGTAAAACCGATGTGTTGTGATTTAGCTCGTTTCGGTCTAAAACAACTTGTTGCGTTGTATTAAGCAAGAAAACATGCTTTTCGCGCAGTTATAAGAGAAAAAGTTTTGACGCGTGTCACAGGGACACTTGTAAAACCGATGTGTTCAGATTTAGCTCGTTTCGGTCTAAAACAGCTTGTTTCGTTGTATTAGGCACGAATACATGCTTTTCGCGCAGTTATAAGAGAAAAAATTAGATGCGTATCGGAGGAACACTTCTAAAACCGATGTGTTGTGATTTAGCTCGTTTCGGTCTAAAACAGCTTGTTGCGTTGTATTAAGCAAGAATACATGCTTTTCGCGCAGTTATAAGAGAAAAAGTTTTGACGCGTATCAGAGGAACACTTGTAAAACCGATGTGTTGTGATTTAGCTCGTTTCGGTCTAAACAGGTTGTTTCGCTGTATTAAGCAAGAATACATGCTTTTCGCGCAGTTATAAGAGAAAAAGTTTTGACGCGTATCACATGGACACTTTTAAAACCGATGTGTTGTGATTTGGCTCGTTTCGGTCTAAAACAGCTTGTTTCGTTGTATTAAGCAAGAATGCATGCTTTTCGCGCAGTTATAAGAGAAAAAGTTTTGACGCGTATCAGAGGAACACTTGTAAAACCGATGTGTTCAGATTTACCTCTTTTCGGACTAAAACAGCTTGTTTCGTTGTATTAAGCACGAAGACCTGCTTTTTCGCGCAGTTATAAGAAAGAAGTTTTAAAGGCGTCTCACAGGGACACTTGTAAAACTGATGTGTTCAGATTTACCTCGTTTCGGTCTAAAACAACATGTTTCGTTGAACTAAGCACGAATACATGCTTTTCGCGCAGTAATAAGAGAAAAAAGTTTTGACGCGTATCAGAGGAACACTTGTAATACCGATGTGTTGTGATTTGGCTCGTTTCGGTCTAAAACAGCTTGTTTCGTTGTATTAAGCAAGAATACATGCTTTTCGCGCAGTTATAAGAGAAAAAGTTTTGACGCTATCACAGGAACACTTGTAAAACCGATGTGTTCAGATTTACCTCTTTTCGGACTAAAACAGCTTGTTTCATTGTATTAGGCAGGAATACATTGTTTTCGCGCAGTTATAAGAGAAAAAGTTTTGACGCGTATCAGAGGAACACTTGTAAAACCGATGTGTTGTGATTTAGCTCGTTTCGGTCTAAAACAGCTTGTTTAGCTGTATTAAGCAGGAATACATGCTTTTCGCGCAGTTATAAGAGAAAAAGTTTTGACGCGTGTCACAGGGACACTTGTAAAACCGATGTGTTCAGATTTAGCTCGTTTCGGTCTAAAACAACTTGTTTCGTTGTATTAAGCACGAATACATGCTTCTCGCGCAGTTATAAGAGAAAAAAGTTTTGACGCGTATCAGAGGAACACTTGTAAAACCGATGTGTTGTGATTTAGCTTGTTTTGGTCTAAAACAGCTTGTTTCGCTGTATTAAGCAAGAATACGTGCTTTTCGCGCAGTTATAAGACAAAAAGTTTTGACGCGTGTCACAGGGACACTTGTAAAACCGATGTGTTCAGATCTAGCTCGTTTTGGTGTAAAACAGCTTGTTTCGTTGTATTAAGCACGAATACATGCTTTTCGCGCAGTTATAAGAGAAAAAGTTTAGACGCGTATCAGAGGAACACTTGTAAAACCGATGTGTTGTGATTTAGCTCGTTTCGGTCTAAAACAGCTTGTTTCGTTGTAATAAGCAAGAATACATGCTTTTCGCGCAGTTATAAGAGAAAAAGTTTTGACGCGTATCAGAGGAACACTTGTAAAACCGATGTGTTCAGATTTACCTCTTTTCGGACTAAAACAGCTTGTTTCGTTGTATTAAGCACGAATACATGCTTTTCGCGCAGTTATAAGAGAAAAAGTTTTGACGCGTATCAGAGGAACACTTGTAAAACCGATGTGTTGTGATTTAGCTCGTTTCGGTCTAAAACAGCTTGTTTCGCTGTATTAAGCAAGGATACGTGCTTTTCGCGCAGTTATAAGAGAAAAAGTTTTGACGCGCGTCACAGGGACACGTGTAAAACCGACGTGTTCAGATTTAGCTCGTTTCGGTCTAAAACAGCTTGATTCGTTGTATTAAGCACGAATACATGCTTTTCGCGCAGTTATAAGAGAAAAAGTTTTGACGAGTATCACGTGGATACTTGTAAAACCGATGCGTTCAGATACAGCTCGTTTCGGTCTAAAACAACTTGTTTCGTTTTATTAAGCACGAATACATGCTTTTCGCGCAGTTATAAGAGAAAAAGTTTTGACGCGTGTCACATGTACACTTGTAAAACCGATGTGTTCAGATTTAGCTCGTTTCGGTCTAAAACAACTTGTTTCGTTGTATTAATCAAGAATACATGCTTTTCGCGCAGTTATAAGAGAAAAAGTTTTGACGAGTATCACGTGGAACACTTGTAATACCGATGTGTTGTGATTTGGCTCGTTTTGGTGTAAAACAGCTTGTTGCGTTGTATTAAGCACGAATACATGCTTTTCGCGCAGTTATAAGAGAAAAAGTTTTGACGCGTATCAGAGGAACACTTGTAAAACCGATGTGTTCAGATTTACCTCTTTTCGGACTAAAACAGCTTGTTTCGTTGTATTAAGCACGAATACATGCTTTTCGCGCAGTTATAAGAGAAAAAGTTTTAAAGGCGTGTCACAGGGACACTTGTAAAACCGATGTGTTCAGATTTACCTCGTTTCGGTCTAAAACAGCTTGTTTCGTTGAACTAAGCACGAATACATGCTTTTCGCGCAGTTATAAGAGAAAACAGTTTTGACGCGTATCAGAGGAACACTTGTAAAACCGATGTGTTGTGATTTAGCTCGTTTCGGTCTAAAACAGCTTGTTTCACTGTATTAAGCAAGAATACATGCTTTTCGCGCAGTTATAAGAGAAAAAGTTTAGACGCGTATCAGAGGAACACTTGTAAAACCGATGTGTTGTGATTTAGCTCGTTTCGGTCTAAAACAGCTTGTTTCGTTGTATTAAGCAAGAATACATGCTTTTCGCGCAGTTATAAGAGAAAAAGTTTTGACGCGTATCAGAGGAACACTTGTAAAACCGATGTGTTGTGATTTAGCTCGTTTCGGTCTAAAACAGCTTGTTTCGCTATATTAAGCAAGAATACATGCTTTTCGAGCAGTTATAAGAGAAAAAGTTTTAGAGGCGTGTCACAGGGACACTTGTAAAACCGACGTGTTCAGATTTACCCCGTTTCGGTCTAAAACAGCTTGTTTCGTTAGACTAAGCACGAATACATGCTTTTCGCGCAGTTATAAGAGAAAAAGTTTTGACGCGTATCAGAGGAACACTTGTAAAACCAATGTGTTGTGATTTAGCTCGTTTCGGTCTAAAACAGCTTGTTTCGCTGTATTAAGCAAGGATACGTGCTTTTCGCGCAGTTATAAGAGAAAAAGTTTTGACGCGCGTCACAGGGACACGTGTAAAACCGACGTGTTCAGATTTAGCTCGTTTCGGTCTAAAACAGCTTGATTCGTTGTATTAAGCACGAATACATGCTTTTCGCGCAGTTATAAGAGAAAAAGTTTTGACGAGTATCACGTGGATACTTGTAAAACCGATGCGTTCAGATACAGCTCGTTTCGGTCTAAAACAACTTGTTTCGTTTTATTAAGCACGAATACATGCTTTTCGCGCAGTTATAAGAGAAAAAGTTTTGACGCGTATCAGAGGAACACTTGTAAAACCGATGTGTTGTGATTTACCTCGTTTCGGTCTAAAACAGCTTGTTTCGTTGTATTAAGCAAGAATACATGCTTTTAGCGCAGTTATAAGAGAAAAAGTTTTGACGCGTGTCACAGGGACACTTGTAAAACCGATGTGTTCAGATCTAGCTCGTTTTGGTGTAAAACAGCTTGTTTCGTTGTATTAAGCACGAATACATGGTTTTCGCGCAGTTATAAGAGAAAAAGTTTAGACGCGTATCAGAGAAACACTTGTAAAACCGATGTGTTGTGATTTAGCTCGTTTCGGTCTAAAACAGCTTGTTTCGTTGTATTAAGCAAGAATACATGCTTTTCGCGCAGTTATAAGAGAAAAAGTTTTGACGCGTATCAGAGGAACACTTGTAAAACCGATGTGTTCAGATTTACCTCTTTTCGGACTAAAACAGCTTGTTTCGTTGTATTAAGCACGAATACATGCTTTTCGCGCAGTTATAAGAGAAAAAGTTTTGACGCGTATCAGAGGAACACTTGTAAAACCGATGTGTTGTGATTTAGCTCGTTTCGGTCTAAAACAGCTTGTTTCGCTGTATTAAGCAAGGATACGTGCTTTTCGCGCAGTTACAAGAGAAAAAGTTTTGACGCGCGTCACAGGGACACGTGTAAAACCGACGAGTTCAGATTTAGCTCGTTTCGGACTAAAACCGCTTGATTCGTTGTATTAAGCACGAATACATGCTTTTCGCGCAGTTATAAGAGAAAAAGTTTTGACGAGTATCACGTGGATACTTGTAAAACCGATGCGTTCAGATACAGCTCGTTTCGGTCTAAAACAACTTGTTTCGTTTTATTAAGCACGAATACATGCTTTTCGCGCAGTTATAAGAGAAAAAGTTTTGACGCGTGTCACAGGTACACTTGTAAAACCGATGTGTTCAGATTTAGCTCGTTTCGGTCTAAAACAACTTGTTTCGTTGTATTAAGCACGAATGCATGCTTTTCGCGCAGTTATAAGAGAAAAAAGTTTTCACGCGTATCAGAGGAATACTTGTAAAACCGATGTGTTGTGATTTAGCTCGTTTTGGTCTAAAACAACTTGTTTCGCTGTATTAAGCAAGAATACGTGCTTTTCGCGCAGTTATAAGAGAAAAAGTTTTGAGGCGTGTCACAGGGACACTTGTAAAACCGATGTGTTCAGATCTAGCTCGTTTTGGTGTAAAACAGCTTGTTTCGTTGTATTAAGCACGAATACATGCTTTTCGCGCAGTTATAAGCGAAAAAGTGTAGACGCGTATCAGAGGAACACTTGTAAAACCGATGTGTTGTGATTTAACTCGTTTCGGTCTAAAACAGCTTGTTTCGTTGTATTAAGCAAGAATACATGCTTTTAGCGCAGTTATAAGAGAAAAAGTTTTGACGCGTGTCACAGGGACACTTGTAAAACCGATGTGTTCAGATCTAGCTCGTTTTGGTGTAAAACAGCTTGTTTCGTTGTATTAAGCACGAATACATGTTTTCGCGCAGTTATAAGAGAAAAAGTTTAGACGCGTATCAGAGGAACACTTGTAAAACCGATGTGTTGTGATTTAGCTCGTTTCGGTCTAAAACAGCTTGTTTCGTTGTATTAAGCAAGAATACATGCTTTTCGCGCAGTTATAAGAGAAAAAGTTTTGACGCGTATCAGAGGAACACTTGTAAAACCGATGTGTTCAGATTTACCTCTTTTCGGACTAAAACAGCTTGTTTCGTTGTATTAAGCACGAATACATGCTTTTCGCGCAGTTATTAGAGAAAAAGTTTTGACGCGTGTCACAGGGACACTTGTAAAACCGATGTGTTCAGATCTAGCTCGTTTTGGTGTAAAACAGCTTGTTTCGTTGTATTAAGCACGAATACATGCTTTTCGCGCAGTTATAAGAGAAAAAGTTTTGACGCGTATCAGAGGAACACTTGTAAAACCGATGTGTTCCGATTTACCTCTTTTCGGACTAAAACAGCTTGTTTCGTTGTATTAAGCACGAATACATGCTTCTCGCGCAGTTATAAGAGAAAAAGTTTTGACGCGTGTCACAGGGACACTTGTAAAACCGATGTGTTCAGATCTAGCTCGTTTTGGTGTAAAACAGCTTGTTTCGTTGTATTAAGCAAGAATACATGCTTTTCGCGCAGTTATTAGAGAAAAAGTTTTGACGAGTATCACGTGGAACACTTGTAATACCGATGTGTTGTGATTTGGCTCGTTTTGGTGTAAAACAGCTTGTTTCGTTGTATTAAGCACGAATACATGCTTTTCGCGCAGTTATAAGAGAAAAAGTTTTGACGCGTATCAGAGGAACACTTGTAAAACCGATGTGTTCAGATTTACCTCTTTTCGGACTAAAACAGCTTGTTTCGTTGTATTAAGCACGAATACATGCTTTTCGCGCAGTTATAAGAGAAAAAGTTTTAAAGGCGTGTCACAGGGACACTTGTAAAACCGATGTGTTCAGATTTACCTCGTTTCGGTCTAAAACAGCTTGTTTCGTTGAACTAAGCACGAATACATGCTTTTCGCGCAGTTATAAGAGAAAACAGTTTTGACGCGTATCAGAGGAACACTTGTAAAACCGATGTGTTGTGATTTAGCTCGTTTCGGTCTAAAACAGCTTGTTTCGTTGTATTAAGCAAGAATACATGCTTTTCGCGCAGTTATAAGAGAAAAAGTTTTGACGCGTATCAGAGGAACACTTGTAAAACCGATGTGTTCAGATTTACCTCTTTTCGGACTAAAACAGCTTGTTTCGTTGTATTAAGCACGAATACATGCTTTTCGCGCAGTTATAAGAGAAAAAGTTTTGACGCGTATCAGAGGAACACTTGTAAAACCGATGTGTTGTGATTTAGCTCGTTTCGGTCTAAAACAGCTTGTTTCGCTGTATTAAGCAAGGATACGTGCTTTTCGCGCAGTTATAAGGGAAAAAGTTTTGACGCGCGTCACAGGGACACGTGTAAAACCGACGTGTTCAGATTTAGCTCGTTTCGGTCTAAAACAGCTTGATTCGTTGTATTAAGCACGAATACATGCTTTTCGCGCAGTTATAAGAGAAAAAGTTTTGACGAGTATCACGTGGATACTTGTAAAACCGATGCGTTCAGATACAGCTCGTTTCGGTCTAAAACAACTTGTTTCGTTTTATTAAGCACGAATACATGCTTTTCGCGCAGTTATAAGAGAAAAAGTTTTGACGCGTGTCACAGGTACACTTGTAAAACCGATGTGTTCAGATTTAGCTCGTTTCGGTCTAAAACAACTTGTTTCGTTGTATTAAGCAAGAATACATGCTTTTCGCGCAGTTATTAGAGAAAAAGTTTTGACGAGTATCACGTGGAAACACTTGTAATACCGATGTGTTGTGATTTGGCTCGTTTTGGTGTAAAACAGCTTGTTGCGTTGTATTAAGCACGAATACATGCTTTTCGCGCAGTTATAAGAGAAAAAGTTTTGACGCGTATCAGAGGAACACTTGTAAAACCGATGTGTTCAGATTTACCTCTTTTCGGACTAAAACAGCTTGTTTCGTTGTATTAAGCACGAATACATGCTTTTCGCGCAGTTATAAAAGAAAAAGTTTTAAAGGCGTGTCACAGGGACACTTGTAAAACCGATGTGTTCAGATTTACCTCGTTTCGGTCTAAAACAGCTTGTTTCGTTGAACTAAGCACGAATACATGCTTTTCGCGCAGTTATAAGAGAAAACAGTTTTGACGCGTATCGAGGAACACTTGTAAAACCGATGTGTTGTGATTTAGCTCGTTTCGGTCTAAAACAGCTTGTTTCACTGTATTAAGCAAGAATACATGCTTTTCGCGCAGTTATAAGAGAAAAAGTTTAGACGCGTATCAGAGGAACACTTGTAAAACCGACGTGTTGTGATTTAGCTCGTTTCGGTCTAAAACAGCTTGTTTCGTTGTATTAAGCAAGAATACATGCTTTTCGCGCAGTTATAAGAGAAAAAGTTTTGACGCGTATCAGAGGAACACTTGTAAAACCGATGTGTTGTGATTTAGCTCGTTTCGGTCTAAAACAGCTTGTTTCGCTATATTAAGCAAGAATACATGCTTTTCGAGCAGTTATAAGAGAAAAAGTTTTAGAGGCGTGTCACAGGGACACTTGTAAAACCGACGTGTTCAGATTTACCCCGTTTCGGTCTAAAACAGCTTGTTTCGTTAGACTAAGCACGAATACATGCTTTTCGCGCAGTTATAAGAGAAAAAGTTTTGACGCGTATCAGAGGAACACTTGTAAAACCGATGTGTTGTGATTTAGCTCGTTTCGGTCTAAAACAGCTTGTTTCGCTGTATTAAGCAAGGATACGTGCTTTTCGCGCAGTTATAAGAGAAAAAGTTTTGACGCGCGTCACAGGGACACGTGTAAAACCGACGTGTTCAGATTTAGCTCGTTTCGGTCTAAAACAGCTTGATTCGTTGTATTAAGCACGAATACATGCTTTTCGCGCAGTTATAAGAGAAAAAGTTTTGACGAGTATCACGTGGATACTTGTAAAACCGATGCGTTCAGATACAGCTCGTTTCGGTCTAAAACAACTTGTTTCGTTTTATTAAGCACGAATACATGCTTTTCGCGCAGTTATAAGAGAAAAAGTTTTGACGCGTATCAGAGGAACACTTGTAAAACCGATGTGTTGTGATTTACCTCGTTTCGGTCTAAAACAGCTTGTTTCGTTGTATTAAGCAAGAATACATGCTTTTAGCGCAGTTATAAGAGAAAAAGTTTTGACGCGTGTCACAGGGACACTTGTAAAACCGATGTGTTCAGATCTAGCTCGTTTTGGTGTAAAACAGCTTGTTTCGTTGTATTAAGCACGAATACATGGTTTTCGCGCAGTTATAAGAGAAAAGTTTAGACGCGTATCAGAGAAACACTTGTAAAACCGATGTGTTGTGATTTAGCTCGTTTCGGTCTAAAACAGCTTGTTTCGTTGTATTAGGCAAGAATACATGCTTTTCGCGCAGTTATAAGAGAAAAAGTTTTGACGCGTATCAGAGGAACACTTGTAAAACCGACGTGTTCAGATTACCTCTTTTCGGACTAAAACAGCTTGTTTCGTTGTATTAAGCACGAATACATGCTTTTCGCGCAGTTATAAGAGAAAAAGTTTTGACGCGTATCAGAGGAACACTTGTAAAACCGATGTGTTGTGATTTAGCTCGTTTCGGTCTAAAACAGCTTGTTTCGCTGTATTAAGCAAGGATACGTGCTTTTCGCGCAGTTACAAGAGAAAAAGTTTTGACGCGCGTCACAGGGACACGTGTAAAACCGACGAGTTCAGATTTAGCTCGTTTCGGACTAAAACCGCTTGATTCGTTGTATTAAGCACGAATACATGCTTTTCGCGCAGTTATAAGAGAAAAAGTTTTGACGAGTATCACGTGGATACTTGTAAAACCGATGTGTTGTGATTTAGCTCGTTTTGGTCTAAAACAACTTGTTTCGCTGTATTAGGCAAGAATACGTGCTTTTCGCGCAGTTATAAGAGAAAAAGTTTTGAGGCGTGTCACAGGGACACTTGTAAAACCGATGTGTTCAGATCTAGCTCGTTTTGGTGTAAAACAGCTTGTTTCGTTGTATTAAGCACGAATACATGCTTTTCGCGCAGTTATAAGCGAAAAAGTGTAGACGCGTATCAGAGGAACACTTGTAAAACCGATGTGTTGTGATTTAACTCGTTTCGGTCTAAAACAGCTTGTTTCGTTGTATTAAGCAAGAATACATGCTTTTAGCGCAGTTATAAGAGAAAAAGTTTTGACGCGTGTCACAGGGACACTTGTAAAACCGATGTGTTCAGATCTAGCTCGTTTTGGTGTAAAACAGCTTGTTTCGTTGTATTAAGCACGAATACATGTTTTCGCGCAGTTATAAGAGAAAAAGTTTAGACGCGTATCAGAGGAACACTTGTAAAACCGATGTGTTGTGATTTAGCTCGTTTCGGTCTAAAACAGCTTGTTTCGTTGTATTAAGCAAGAATACATGCTTTTCGCGCAGTTATAAGAGAAAAAGTTTTGACGCGTATCAGAGGAACACTTGTAAAACCGATGTGTTCAGATTTACCTCTTTTCGGACTAAAACAGCTTGTTTCGTTGTATTAAGCACGAATACATGCTTTTCGCGCAGTTATTAGAGAAAAAGTTTTGACGCGTGTCACAGGGACACTTGTAAACCGATGTGTTCAGATCTAGCTCGTTTTGGTGTAAAACAGCTTGTTTCGTTGTATTAAGCACGAATACATGCTTTTCGCGCAGTTATAAGAGAAAAAGTTTTGACGCGTATCAGAGGAACACTTGTAAAACCGATGTGTTCCGATTTACCTCTTTTCGGACTAAAACAGCTTGTGTTGTATTAAGCACGAATACATGCTTCTCGCGCAGTTATAAGAGAAAACGTTTTGACGCGTGTCACAGGACACTTGTAAAACCGATGTGTTCAGATCTAGCTCGTTTTGGTGTAAAACAGCTTGTTTCGTTGTATTAAGCAAGAATACATGCTTTTCGCGCAGTTATTAGAGAAAAAGTTTTGACGAGTATCACGTGGAACACTTGTAATACCGATGTGTTGTGATTTGGCTCGTTTTGGTGTAAAACAGCTTGTTTCGTTGTATTAAGCACGAATACATGCTTTTCGCGCAGTTATAAGAGAAAAAGTTTTGACGCGTATCAGAGGAACACTTGTAAAACCGATGTGTTCAGATTTACCTCTTTTCGGACTAAAACACCTTGTTTCGTTGTATTAAGCACGAATACATGCTTTTCGAGCAGTTATAAGAGAAAAAGTTTTAAAGGCGTGTCACAGGGACACTTGTAAAACCGATGTGTTCAGATTTACCTCGTTTCGGTCTAAAACAGCTTGTTTCGTTGAACTAAGCACGAATACATGCTTTTCGCGCAGTTATAAGAGAAAAAGTTTTGACGCGTATCAGAGGAACACTTGTAAAACCGATGTGTTGTGATTTAGCTCGTTTCGGTCTAAAACAGCTTGTTTCGCTGTATTAAGCAAGGATACGTGCTTTTCGCGCAGTTATAAGAGAAAAAGTTTTGACGCGCGTCACAGGGACACGTGTAAAACCGACGTGTTCAGATTTAGCTCGTTTCGGTCTAAAACAGCTTGATTCGTTGTATTAAGCACGAATACATGCTTTTCGCGCAGTTATAAGGAGAAAAAGGTTTGACGAGTATCACGTGGATACTTGTAAAACCGATGCGTTCAGATACAGCTCGTTTCGGTCTAAAACAACTTGTTTCGTTTTATTAAGCACGAATACATGCTTTTCGCGCAGTTATAAGAGAAAAAGTTTTGACGCGTATCAGAGGAACACTTGTAAAACCGATGTGTCGTGATTTACCCTCGTTTCGGTCTAAAACAGCTTGTTTCGCTGTATTAAGCAAGAATACATGCTTTTCGCGCAGTTATAAGAGAAAAAGTTTTAAAGGCGTGTCACAGGGACACTTGTAAAACCGATGTGTTCAGATTTACCTCGTTTCGGTTCTAAAACAGCTTGTTTCGCTGTATTAAGCAAGAATACGTGCTTTTCGCGCAGTCATAAGAGAAAAAGTTTTGACGCGTGTCACAGGGACACTTGTAAAACCGATGTGTTCAGAATTAGCTCGTTTCGGTCTAAAACAGCTTGTTTCGTCGTATTAAGCACGAATGCATGCTTTTCGCCCAGTTATAAAAAAAAAATTTAGACGCGTATCAGAGGAACACTTGTAAAACCGATGTGTTGTGATTTAGCTCGTTTCGGTCTAAAACAGCTTGTTTCGTTGTATTAAGCAAGAATACATGCTTTTCGCGCAGTTATAAGAGAAAAAGTTTTGACGCGTATCAGAGGAACACTTGTAAAACCGATGTGTTGTGATATAGCTCGTTTCGGTCTAAAACAGCTTGTTTCGCTGTATTAAGCAAGAATACATGCTTCTCGCGCAGTTATAAGAGAAAAAGTTTTGACGCGTATCAGAGGAACACTTGTAAAACCGATGTGTTGTGATTTAGCTCGTTTCGGTCTAAAACAGGTTGTTTCGCTGTATTAAGCAAGAATACATGCTTTTCGCGCAGTTATAAGAGAAAAAGTTTTGACGCGTATCACATGGACACTTTTAAAACCGATGTGTTCAGATTTAGCTCGTTTCGGTCTAAAACAGCTATGACAAGAAACCTGGGTGTAAAAAGAGGCACGGGAACCGCTTTGCGGAATGCGCCACAGGCGTTGTGTACGAAATTCCCTTGACGTGTGGCAAGTCCTACATAGGGCAAACGGGGCGCTGCGTCAACGACCGTCTCAGGGAACACGAAAGAGATTTAAGGAATAGGGAAGGTGCTAACCTTGTTGAGCACTGCGCAACTTGCAAAAATTGCACACCGATGTTTTCGGCAGTGAGGATTCTAAGCAGAAGCAAATTAAAAACAACCCGTGAAACGATAGAGGCATACTATATTAAAAAAGCTGGGTCAGAGTGTGTCAGCGATACCTCAGTCATTCTGTATAATACAGAAAAGGCGTTCCTGTCAAAGTTTCTGCGATAAAGATATGATGAGATTGTTTTTCCTATTTTTTTCCCTTTTTTTGGTTCTTTTACGGTGTGCGCCTGCGCTGGTCTGAGAGTACTTAAGCTGTGTGTGTGACTCTGAATAAACAGTTGTAAGTCAGCGCTGTGTTCGTCCCTGTTCGTCCTTCTTCTTTTCTGTCTTCTGTCTTCTTTTCCTTGGCTAAAAACGTGCCGTTGCGCTGAAGAACTATGAACTTCATCAACAATACCAACTAGCCAAGAACTAACTCTACTGAAGTACATTTCTTATACATCGGGCTCGCCTTTCCTCTGTGTTCCTGGTCTTCAGGATGTGAATGTGCTCCAGACCAGCATTGCAAGAGCGACGTACCGTGCTAGGTTCCTGGCATTCTGCTTAAAGAAGAGAGTGACGCCCGCAGAAGTGAGTGCCTTGTTTGGTGCTGTTCCGCCGTCGTGGGGGCATGTGAAACGCGTTTGCAAACTCTTAAGGTCTGAACTGTGGCGTCAAGTAAGGTTATACACCGACTGGCTGCGCGCTGCATGTTTTGCGCGCTATCCGGAATGGATTGCTTCAAGACGGTTTCATCACCTCAGAAGTGAAGCTGCAAGATTGACAGAAGTTTGGTGGAACAAGAACTTGAAATGGATTGTTGCTAGCGCGAGGAAGCCTAAGAAACAAGGGCGCAGTAAGGGAGGACTTGTAGTGATGGGCGGGGTTTCTGTCCCAGCCAATATCTCGAACTTGCTTGACAAAGGTCCGAAATTCGGTCTGGAACCTTGTGTACCCCCTCATGAGCTTGTGGGCCTGAACCGTCGCATAGCCGAGAAGGCAGCTCAGGAAAATCAGGGACGTTGCCTTTTAGATGGCATAGACTGTCTGTCAAAGAACGTAAAACTTAAGAGACAAGACAAGGCTAAACAATCTTTGGCTCGTATTGTGAATTTTTTTACGGATATTGAGCTTTGTCTTTTACAGGCGGATAAAATCACAGGTTTTGTTGCCATGCCCAGAGCCATGTTTGTTGAAAAAGCTTTGCAAGCAGTGAATAAAAATTTCGTAGCAGTGAAAAAACGTGACACCCAGATTAAAGGCAAATTTGCGGAATTTTGTAAGCGTTTAGAGCTATTACCGCTTGCTAAAGCCATCACAAGTAGTGAAAGTGGCGGGTTACAGGTGTTTTTTAGTGTGAAGACCCATAAACCTGATGCCCCCCTTCGTACAATTGTAAGTGAAAGGGGAACATGGCAAAATCATGTCAGCAGATTCCTTCAAAAAGTGTTGAATGGCCTCAAGATAAATGATCCATTTTTGGCGAGGAGTTCTATGGATGTAATTAATTTCCTAAAGGAGAACCAAGATGTAAGGTACGCCTTTTCGGTTGATGTTGACGACCTTTTCTATTCTGTTCCGCATCAAGAACTGTTTGCTGCTGTCAAGGAATGTATTGACGATAACGGAACCGTTCAATTTCAAAATGTGTCGGGGATGACTGTAGATAACTTTTTAGCGCTTTTAGAATTTTATTTGTGTAGTACGTTTATCGCCTTTGACAAGGAGTTTTATCTGCAAAAGAAGGGGATATGCATTGGGTCATGCGTCGCCCCGGTTTTATGTGATATTTTTTTAGCATGCATTGATCGCCATTTGAACTATCATTTTAAGCAATCTAAGATTGACTGTGTTCGAAAAGTGTTTCGTTATGTGGATGACTCTTTAATTGTTTTAGACAAGCATTGTGCCATTCCCAATGAGGATACGCTTATGAGTGTACTGCATGACTTCAAAAAGCATGGAAGGGGGCTCACTTTCACGTATGAGCTCCCGGTTGAAAACAGCCTGCAGTTCTTGGATGTGAGATTAAGGTTTATGAATAAGCACGTGTGCTGGTCTTACTTGCCCAGAGCACAAAAAGAACTTTTGCCTTATAGTTCATCCCATTCAAAGATTGTGAAGAGAGGGATCGCAAAACTCTGCTTAGAGTCTGCACTCTTAAAATCCTGTGTGCATGATATGCAAGATAGTTTTGAGAACCAATTGGCTAGGCTTGAGGCCGCCGGCTTCCCTGACTCGGTAGTAGTCGCTGTTGCAGAAACGTTATTGAAGAAGTTGAAGCCCGGAACTCGGAAGGAGGCAATAACACCCCCGCGGGCTAAAGTAAAACCTGCAGTGATGCCCTACGTGCACAAACTATCTCATGGCCTCAAAAAGGTGGCAAACCGGCACAATGTGCCGTTGGTCTTTTCAGCCCCTCGGAAGCTAGGCCAGTTGGCCCGACGCATCACAGGTGATGACAAGAAACCTGGGTGTAAAAAGAGGCACGGGAACCGCTTTGCGGAATGCGCCACAGGCGTTGTGTACGAAATTCCCTTGACGTGTGGCAAGTCCTACATAGGGCAAACGGGGCGCTGCGTCAACGACCGTCTCAGGGAACACGAAAGAGATTTAAGGAATAGGGAAGGTGCTAACCTTGTTGAGCACTGCGCAACTTGCAAAGATTGCACACCGATGTTTTCGGCAGTGAGGATTCTAAGCAGAAGCAAATTAAAAACAACCCGTGAAACGATAGAGGCATACTATATTAAAAAAGCTGGGTCAGAGTGTGTCAGCGATACCTCAGTCATTCTGTATAATACAGAAAAGGCGTTCCTGTCAAAGTTTCTGCGATAAAGATATGATGAGATTGTTTTTCCTATTTTTTTCCCTTTTTTTGGTTCTTTTACGGTGTGCGCCTGCGCTGGTCTGAGAGTACTTAAGCTGTGTGTGTGACTCTGAATAAACAGTTGTAAGTCAGCGCTGTGTTCGTCCCTGTTCGTCCTTCTTCTTTTCTGTCTTCTGTCTTCTTTTCCTTGGCTAAAAACGTGCCGTTGCGCTGAAGAACTATGAACTTCAATCAAAAAACAGCTTGTTTCGTTGTATTAGGCACGAATACATGCTTTTCGCGCAGTTATAAGAGAAAAAGTTTTGACGCGTATCAGAGGAACACTTGTAAAACCGATGTGTTCAGATTTACCTCTTTTCGGACTAAAACAGCTTGTTTCGTTGTATAAAGCACGAATACATGCTTTTCGCGCAGTTATAAGAGAAAAAGTTTAAAGGCGTGTCACAGGGACACTTGTAAAACCGATGTGTTCAGATTTACCTCGTTTTGGTCTAAAACAGCTTGTTTCGTTGAACTAAGCACGAATACATGCTTTTCGCGCAGTTATAAGAGAAAAAAGTTTTGACGCGTATCAGAGGAACACTTGTAAAACCGATGTGTTGTGATTTAGCTCGTTTCGGTCTAAAACAGCTTGTTTCGCTGTATTAAGCAAGAATACATGCTTTAGCGCAGTTATAAGAGAAAAAGTTTTGACGCGTGTCAACAGGGACACTTGTAAAACCGATGTGTTGTGATTTAGCTCGTTTCGGTCTAAAACAACTTGTTGCGTTGTATTAAGCAAGAAAACATGCTTTTCGCGCAGTTATAAGAGAAAAAGTTTTGACGCGTGTCACAGGGACACTTGTAAAACCGATGTGTTCAGATTTAGCTCGTTTCGGTCTAAAACAGCTTGTTTCGTTGTATTAGGCACGAATACATGCTTTTCGCGCAGTTATAAGAGAAAAAATTAGATGCGTATCGGAGGAACACTTCTAAAACCGATGTGTTGTGATTTAGCTCGTTTCGGTCTAAAACAGCTTGTTGCGTTGTATTAAGCAAGAATACATGCTTTTCGCGCAGTTATAAGAGAAAAAGTTTTGACGCGTATCAGAGGAACACTTGTAAAACCGATGTGTTGTGATTTAGCTCGTTTCGGTCTAAAACAGGTTGTTTCGCTGTATTAAGCAAGAATACATGCTTTTCGCGCAGTTATAAGCGAAAAAAGTGTAGACGCGTATCAGAGGAACACTTGTAAAACCGATGTGTTGTGATTTAACTCGTTTCGGTCTAAAACAGCTTGTTTCGTTGTATTAAGCAAGAATACATGCTTTTAGCGCAGTTATAAGAGAAAAAGTTTTTACGCGTGGCACAGGGACACTTGTAAAACCGATGTGTTCAGATCTAGCTCGATTTGGTGTAAAACAGCTTGTTTCGGTTGTATTAAGCACGAATACATGTTTTCGCGCAGTTATAAGAGAAAAAGTTTAGACGCGTATCAGAGGAACACTTGTAAAACCGATGTGTTGTGATTTAACTCGTTTCGGTCTAAAACAGCTTGTTTCGTTGTATTAAGCAAGAATACATGCTTTTAGCGCAGTTATAAGAGAAAAAGATTTGACGCGTGTCACAGGGACACTTGTAAAACCGATGTGTTCAGATCTAGCTCGTTTTGGTGTAAAACAGCTTGTTTCGTTGTATTAAGCACGAATACATGTTTTCGCGCAGTTATAAGAGAAAAAGTTTAGACGCGTATCAGAGGAACACTTGTAAAACCGATGTGTTGTGATTTAGCTCGTTTCGGTCTAAAACAGCTTGTTTCGTTGTATTAAGCAAGAATACGCAAGAATACATGCTTTTCGCGCAGTTATAAGAGAAAAAAGTTTTGACGCGTATCAGAGGAACACTTGTAAAACCGATGTGTTCAGATTTACCTCTTTTCGGACTAAAACAGCTTGTTTCGTTGTATTAAGCACGAATACATGCTTTTCGCGCAGTTATTAGAGAAAAAGTTTTGACGCGTGTCACAGGGACACTTGTAAAACCGATGTGTTCAGATCTAGCTCGTTTTGGTGTAAAACAGCTTGTTTCGTTGTATTAAGCACGAATACATGCTTTTCGCGCAGTTATTAGAGAAAAAGTTTTGACGAGTATCACGTGGAACACTTGTAATACCGATGTCTTGTGATTTGGCTCGTTTTAATGTAAAACAGCTTGTTTCGTTGTAATAAGCACGAATACATGCTTTTCGCGCAGTTATAAGAGAAAAAGTTTTGACGCGTATCAGAGGAACACTTGTAAAACCGATGTGTTCCGATTTACCTCTTTTCGGACTAAAACAGCTTGTTTCGTTGTATTAAGCACGAATACATGCTTCTCGCGCAGTTATAAGAGAAAAAGTTTTGACGCGTGTCACAGGACACTTGTAAAACCGATGTGTTCAGATCTAGCTCGTTTTGGTGTAAAACAGCTTGTTTCGTTGTATTAAGCAAGAATACATGCTTTTCGCGCAGTTATTAGAGAAAAAGTTTTGACGAGTATCACGTGGAACACTGGTAATACCGATGTGTTGTGATTTGCCTCGTTTTGGTGTAAAACAGCTTGTTTCGTTGTATTAAGCACGAATACATCGCTTTTCGCGCAGTTAAAGAGAAAAAGTTTTGACGCGTATCAGAGGAACACTTGTAAAACCGATGTGCTCAGATTTACCTCTTTTCGGACTAAAACAGCTTGTTTCGTTGTATTAAGCACGAATACATGCTTTTCGCGCAGTTATAAGAGAAAAAGTTTTAAAGGCGTGTCACAGGGACACTTGTAAAACCGATGTGTTCAGATTTACCTCGTTTCGGTCTAAAACAGCTTGTTTCGTTGAACTAAGCACGAATACATGCTTTTCGCGCAGTTATAAGAGAAAACAGTTTTGACGCGTATCAGAGGAACACTTGTAAAACGATGTGTTGTGATTTAGCTCGTTTCGGTCTAAAACAGCTTGTTTCACTGTATTAAGCAAGAATACATGCTTTTCGCGCAGTTATAAGAGAAAAAGTTTAGACGCGTATCAGAGGAACACTTGTAAAACCGATGTGTTGTGATTTAGCTCGTTTCGGTCTAAAACAGCTTGTTTCGTTGTATTAAGCAAGAATACATGCTTTTCGCGCAGTTATAAGAGAAAAAGTTTTGACGCGTATCAGAGGAACACTTGTAAAACCGATGTGTTGTGATTTAGCTCGTTTCGGTCTAAAACAGCTTGTTTCGCTATATTAAGCAAGAATACATGCTTTTCGAGCAGTTATAAGAGAAAAAGTTTTAGAGGCGTGTCACAGGGACACTTGTAAAACCGACGTGTTCAGATTTACCCCGTTTCGGTCTAAAACAGCTTGTTTCGTTAGACTAAGCACGAATACATGCTTTTCGCGCAGTTATAAGAGAAAAAGATTTGACGCGTATCAGAGGAACACTTGTAAAACCGATGTGTTGTGATTTAGCTCGTTTCGGTCTAAACAGCTTGTTTCGCTGTATTAAGCAAGGATACGTGCTTTTCGCGCAGTTATAAAAGAAAAAGTTTTGACGCGCGTCACAGGGACACGTGTAAAACCGACGTGTTCAGATTTAGCTCGTTTCGGTCTAAAACAGCTTGATTCGTTGTATTAAGCACGAATACATGCTTTTCGCGCAGTTATAAGAGAAAAAGTTTTTGACGAGTATCACGTGGATACTTGTAAAACCGATGCGTTCAGATACAGCTCGTTTCGGTCTAAAACAACTTGTTTCGTTTTATTAAGCACGAATACATGCTTTTTCGCGCAGTTATAAGAGAAAAAGTTTTGACGCGTATCAGAGGAACACTTGTAAAAACCGATGTGTTGTGATTTAGCTCGTTTCGGTCTAAAACAGCTTGTTTCACTGTATTAAGCAAGAATACATGCTTTTCGCGCAGTTATAGAGAAAAAGTTTAGACGCGTATCAGAGGAACACTTGTAAAACCGATGTGTTGTGATTTAGCTCGTTTCGGTCTAAAACAGCTTGTTTCGTTGTATTAAGCAAGAATACATGCTTTTCGCGCAGTTATAAGAGAAAAAGTTTTGACGCGTATCAGAGAAACACTTTGTAAAACCGATGTGTTGTGATTTAGCTCGTTTCGGTCTAAAACAGCTTGTTTCGCTATATTAAGCAAGAATACATGCTTTTCGAGCAGTTATAAGAGAAAAAGTTTTAGAGGCGTGTCACAGGGACACTTGTAAAACCGACGTGTTCAGATTTACCCCGTTTCGGTCTAAAACAGCTTGTTTCGTTAGACTAAGCACGAATACATGCTTTTCGCGCAGTTATAAGAGAAAAAGTTTTGACGCGTATCAGAGGAACACTTGTAAAACCGATGTGTTGTGATTTAGCTCGTTTCGGTCTAAAACAGCTTGTTTCGCTGTATTAAGCAAGGATACGTGCTTTTCGCGCAGTTATAAGAGAAAAAGTTTTGACGCGCGTCACAGGGGCACGTGTAAAACCGACGTGTTCAGATTTAGCTCGTTTCGGTCTAAACAGCTTGATTCGTTGTATTAAGCACGAATACATGCTTTTCGCGCAGTTATAAGAGAAAAAGTTTTGACGAGTATCACGTGGATACTTGTAAAACCGATGCGTTCAGATACAGCTCGTTTCGGTCTAAAACAACTTGTTTCGTTTTATTAAGCACGAATACATGCTTTTCGCGCAGTTATAAGAGAAAAAGTTTTGACGCGTATCAGAGGAACACTTGTAAAACCGATGTGTTGTGATTTAGCTCGTTTCGGTCTAAAACAGCTTGTTTCACTGTATTAAGCAAGAATACATGCTTTTCGCGCAGTTATAAGAGAAAAAGTTTAGACGCGTATCAGAGGAACACTTGTAAAACCGATGTGTTGTGATTTAAATCGTTTCGGTCTAAACAGCTTGTTTCGTTGTATTAAGCAAGAATACATGCTTTTCGCGCAGTTATAAGAGAAAAAGTTTTGACGCGTATCAGAGGAACACTTGTAAAACCGATGTGTTGTGATTTAGCTCGTTTCGGTCTAAAACAGCTTGTTTCGCTATATTAAGCAAGAATACATGCTTTTCGAGCAGTTATAAGAGAAAAAGTTTTAGAGGCGTGTCACAGGGACACTTGTAAAACCGACGTGTTCAGATTTACCCCGTTTCGGTCTAAAACAGCTTGTTTCGTTAGACTAAGCACGAATACATGCTTTTCGCGCAGTTATAAGAGAAAAAGTTTTGACGCGTATCAGAGGAACACTTGTAAAACCGATGTGTTGCGATTTAGCTCGTTTCGGTCTAAAACAGCTTGTTTCGCTGTATTAAGCAAGGATACGTGCTTTTCGCGCAGTTATAAGAGAAAAAGTTTTGACGCGCGTCACAGGGACACGTGTAAAACCGACGTGTTCAGATTTAGCTCGTTTCGGTCTAAAACAGCTTGATTCGTTGTATTAAGCACGAATACATGCTTTTCGCGCAGTTATAAGAGAAAAAGTTTTGACGAGTATCACGTGGATACTTGTAAAACCGATGCGTTCAGATACAGCTCGTTTCGGTCTAAAACAACTTGTTTCGTTTTATTAAGCACGAATACATGCTTTTCGCGCAGTTATAAGAGAAAAAGTTTTGACGCGTATCAGAGGAACACTTGTAAAACCGATGTGTCGTGATTTACCTCGTTTCGGTCTAAAACAGCTTGTTTCGCTGTATTAAGCAAGAATACATGCTTTTCGCGCAGTCATAAGAGAAAAAGTTTTGACGCGTGTCACAGGGACACTTGTAAAACCGATGTGTTCAGAATTAGCTCGTTTCTGTCTAAAACAGCTTGTTTCGTTGTATTAAGCAAGAATACATGCTTTTCGCGCAGTTATTAGAGAAAAAGTTTTGACGAGTATCACGTGGAACACTTGTAATACCGATGTGTTGTGATTTGGCTCGTTTTGGTGTAAAACAGCTTGTTTTCGTTGTATTAAGCACGAATACATGCTTTTCGCGCAGTTAAAGAGAAAAAGTTTTGACGCGTATCAGAGGAACACTTGTAAAACCGATGTGTTCAGATTTACCTCTTTTCGGACTAAAACAGCTTGTTCGTTGTATTAAGCACGAATACATGCTTTTCGCGCAGTTATAAGAGAAAAAGTTTTTAAAGGCGTGTCACAGGGACACTTGTAAACCGATGTGTTCAGATTTACCTCGTTTCGGGTCTAAAACAGCTTTTTTCGTTGAACTTAAGCACGAATACATGCTTTTCGCGCAGTTATAAGAGAAAACAGTTTTGACGCGTATCAGAGGAACACTTGTAAAACCGATGTGTTGTGATTTAGCTCGTTTCGGTCTAAAACAGCTTGTTTCACTGTATTAAGCAAGAATACATGCTTTTCGCGCAGTTATAAGAGAAAAAGTTTAGACGCGTATCAGAGGAACACTTGTAAAACCGATGTGTTGTGATTTAGCTCGTTTCGGTCTAAACAGATTGTTTCGTTGTATTAAGCAAGAATACATGCTTTTCGCGCAGTTATAAGAGAAAAAGTTTGACGCGTATCAGAGGAACACTTGTAAAACCGATGTGTTGTGATTTAGCTCGTTTCGGTCTAAAACAGCTTGTTTCGCTATATTAAGCAAGAATACATGCTTTTCGAGCAGTTATAAGAGAAAAAGTTTTAGAGGCGTGTCACAGGGACACTTGTAAAACCGACGTGTTCAGATTTACCCGTTTCGGTCTAAAACAGCTTGTTTCGTTAGGACTAAGCACGAATACATGCTTTTCGCGCAGTTATAAGAGAAAAAGTTTTGACGCGTATCAGAGGAACACTTGTAAAACCGATGTGTTGTGATTTAGCTCGTTTCGGTCTAAAACAGCTTGTTTCGTTGTATTAAGCAAGAATACATGCTTTTCGCGCAGTTATTAGAGAAAAAGTTTTGACGAGTATCACGTGGAACACTTGTAATACCGATGTGTTGTGATTTGGCTCGTTTTGGTGTAAAACAGCTTGTTTCGTTGTATTAAGCACGAATACATGCTTTTCGCGCAGTTTAAGAGAAAAAGTTTTGACGCGTATCAGAGGAACACTTGTAAAACCGATGTGTTCAGATTTACCTCTTTTCGGACTAAAACAGCTTGTTTCGTTGTATTAAGCACGAATACATGCTTTTCGCGCAGTTATAAGAGAAAAAGTTTTAAAGGCGTGTCACAGGGACACTTGTAAAACCGATGTGTTCAGATTTACCTCGTTTTCGGTCTAAAACAGCTTGTTTCGTTGAACTAAGCACGAATACATGCTTTTCGCGCAGTTATAAGAGAAAAAGTTTTGACGCGTATCAGAGGAACACTTGTAAAACCGATGTGTTGTGATTTAGCTCGTTTCGGTCTAAAACAGCTTGTTTCGTTGAACTAAGCAAGAATACATGCTTTTCGAGCAGTTATAAGAGAAAAAGTTTTAGAGGCGTGTCACAGGGACACTTGTAAAACCGACGTGTTCAGATTTAGCTCGTTTCGGTCTAAAACAGCTTGTTTCGTTTTATTAAGCAAGAATACATGCTTTTCGCGCAGTTATAAGAGAAAAAGTTTTGACGCGTATCAGAGGAACACTTGTAAAACCGATGTGTTGTGATTTAGCTCGTTTCGGTCTAAAACAGCTTGTTTCGCTATATTAAGCAAGAATACATGCTTTTCGAGCAGTTATAAGAGAAAAAGTTTTAGAGGCGTGTCACAGGGACACTTGTAAAACCGACGTGTTCAGATTTACCCCGTTTCGGTCTAAAACAGCTTGTTTCGTTAGACTAAGCACGAATACATGCTTTTCGCGCAGTTATAAGAGAAAAAGTTTTGACGCGTATCAGAGGAACACTTGTAAAACCGATGTGTTGTGATTTAGCTCGTTTCGGTCTAAAACAGCTTGTTTCGCTGTATTAAGCAAGGATACGTGCTTTTCGCGCAGTTATAAGAGAAAAAGTTTTGACGCGCGTCACAGGGACACGTGTAAAACCGACGTGTTCAGATTTAGCTCGTTTCGGTCTAAAACAGCTTGATTCGTTGTATTAAGCACGAATACATGCTTTTCGCGCAGTTATAAGAGAAAAAGTTTTGACGAGTATCACGTGGATACTTGTAAAACCGATGCGTTCAGATACAGCTCGTTTCGGTCTAAAACAACTTGTTTCGTTTTATTAAGCACGAATACATGCTTTTCGCGCAGTTATAAGAGAAAAAGTTTTGACGCGTATCAGAGGAACACTTGTAAAACCGATGTGTCGTGATTTACCTCGTTTCGGTCTAAAACAGCTTGTTTCGCTGTATTAAGCAAGAATACATGCTTTTCGCGCAGTTATAAGAGAAAAAGTTTTAAAGGCGTGTCACAGGGACACTTGTAAAACCGATGTGTTCAGATTTACCTCGTTTCGGTCTAAAACAGCTTGTTTCGCTGTATTAAGCAAGAATACGTGCTTTTCGCGCAGTCATAAGAGAAAAAGTTTTGACGCGTGTCACAGGGACACTTGTAAAACCGATGTGTTCAGAATTAGCTCGTTTCGGTCTAAAACAGCATGTTTCGTCGTATTAAGCACGAATGCATGCTTTTCGCCCAGTTATAAGAAAAAAATTTAGACGCGTATCAGAGGAACACTTGTAAAACCGATGTGTTGTGATTTAGCTCGTTTCGGTCTAAAACAGCTTGTTTCGTTGTATTAAGCAAGAATACATGCTTTTCGCGCAGTTATAAGAGAAAAAGTTTTGACGCGTATCAGAGGAACACTTGTAAAACCGATGTGTTGTGATATAGCTCGTTTCGGTCTAAAACAGCTTGTTTCGCTGTATTAAGCAAGAATACATGCTTCTCGCGCAGTTATAAGAGAAAAAGTTTTGACGCGTATCAGAGGAACACTTGTAAAACCGATGTGTTGTGATTTAGCTCGTTTCGGTCTAAAACAGGTTGTTTCGCTGTATTAAGCAAGAATACATGCTTTTCGCGCAGTTATAAGAGAAAAAGTTTTGACGCGTATCACATGGACACTTTTAAAATCGATGTGTTCAGATTTTGCTCGTTTCGGTCTAAAACAGCTTGTTTCGTTGTATTAGGCACGAATACATGCTTTTCGCGCAGTTATAAGAGAAAAAGTTTTAAAGGCGTGTCACAGGGACACTTGTAAAACCGATGTGTTCAGATTTACCTCGTTTTGGTCTAAAACAGCTTGTTTCGTTGAACTAAGCACGAATACATGCTTTTCGCGCAGTTATAAGAGAAAAAAGTTTTGACGCGTATCAGAGGAACACTTGTAAAACCGATGTGTTGTGATTTAGCTCGTTTCGGTCTAAAACAGCTTGTTTCGCTGTATTAAGCAAGAATACATGCTTTTAGCGCAGTTATAAGAGAAAAAGTTTTGACGCGTGTCACAGGGACACTTGTAATACCGATGTGTTGTGATTTGGCTCGTTTCGGTCTAAAACAGCTTGTTTCGTTGTATTAAGCAAGAAT
Organism: Amblyomma americanum; assembly: GCF_052857255.1. Taxonomy (NCBI): domain Eukaryota; kingdom Metazoa; phylum Arthropoda; class Arachnida; order Ixodida; family Ixodidae; genus Amblyomma; species Amblyomma americanum. The sequence continues at coordinate 28,214 of NW_027526637.1, forward strand.
ACATGCTTTTCGCGCAGTTATAAGAGAAAAAGTTTTGACGCGTATTACAGGAACACTTGTAAAACCGATGTGTTCAGATTTACCTCTTTTCGGACTAAAACAGCTTGTTTCGTTGTATTAGGCAGGAATACATGCTTTTCGCGCAGTTATAAGAGAAAAAGTTTTGACGCGTATCAGAGGAACACTTGTAAAACCGATGTGATGTGATTTAGCTCGTTTCGGTCTAAAACAGCTTGTTTAGCTGTATTAAGCAGGAATACATGCTTTTCGCGCAGTTATAAGAGAAAAAGTTTTGACGCGTGTCACAGGGACACTTGTAAAACCGATGTGTTCAGATTTAGCTCGTTTCGGTCTAAAACAACTTGTTTCGTTGTATTAAGCACGAATACATGCTTCTCGCGCAGTTATAAGAGAAAAAAGTTTTGACGCGTATCAGAGGAACACTTGTAAAACCGATGTGTTGTGATTTAGCTTGTTTTGGTCTAAAACAGCTTGTTTCGCTGTATTAAGCAAGAATACGTGCTTTTCGCGCAGTTATAAGACAAAAAGTTTTGACGCGTGTCACAGGGACACTTGTAAAACCGATGTGTTCAGATCTAGCTCGTTTTGGTGTAAAACAGCTTGTTTCGTTGTATTAAGCACGAATACATGCTTTTCGCGCAGTTATAAGAGAAAAAGTTTAGACGCGTATCAGAGGAACACTTGTAAAACCGATGTGTTGTGATTTAGCTCGTTTCGGTCTAAAACAGCTTGTTTCGTTGTATTAAGCAAGAATACATGCTTTTCGCGCAGTTATAAGAGAAAAAGTTTTGACCCGTATCAGAGGAACACTTGTAAAACCGATGTGTTCAGATTTACCTCTTTTCGGACTAAAACAGCTTGTTTGGTTGTATTAAGCACGAATACATGCTTTTCGCGCAGTTATAAGAGAAAAAGTTTTGACGCGTATCAGAGGAACACTTGTAAAACCGATGTGTTGTGATTTAGCTCGTTTCGGTCTAAAACAGCTTGTTTCGCTGTATTAAGCAAGGATACGTGCTTTTCGCGCAGTTACAAGAGAAAAAGTTTTGACGCGCGTCACAGGGACACGTGTAAAACCGACGAGTTCAGATTTAGCTCGTTTCGGACTAAAACCGCTTGATTCGTTGTATTAAGCACGAATACATGCTTTTCGCGCAGTTATAAGAGAAAAAGTTTTGACGAGTATCACGTGGATACTTGTAAAACCGATGCGTTCAGATACAGCTCGTTTCGGTCTAAAACAACTTGTTTCGTTTTATTAAGCACGAATACATGCTTTTCGCGCAGTTATAAGAGAAAAAGTTTTGACGCGTGTCACAGGTACACTTGTAAAACCGATGTGTTCAGATTTAGCTCGTTTCGGTCTAAAACAACTTGTTTCGTTGTATTAAGCACGAATGCATGCTTTTCGCGCAGTTATAAGAGAAAAAAGTTTTCACGCGTATCAGAGGAATACTTGTAAAACCGATGTGTTGTGATTTAGCTCGTTTTGGTCTAAAACAACTTGTTTCGCTGTATTAAGCAAGAATACGTGCTTTTCGCGCAGTTATAAGAGAAAAAGTTTTGACGCGTGTCACAGGGACACTTGTAAAACCGATGTGTTCAGATCTAGCTCGTTTTGGTGTAAAACAGCTTGTTTCGTTGTATTAAGCACGAATACATGCTTTTCGCGCAGTTATAAGCGAAAAAGTGTAGACGCGTATCAGAGGAACACTTGTAAAACCGATGTGTTGTGATTTAACTCGTTTCGGTCTAAAACAGCTTGTTTCGTTGTATTAAGCAAGAATACATGCTTTTAGCGCAGTTATAAGAGAAAAAGTTTTGACGCGTGTCACAGGGACACTTGTAAAACCGATGTGTTCAGATCTACCTCGTTTTGGTGTAAAACAGCTTGTTTCGTTGTATTAAGCACGAATACATGCTTTTCGCGCAGTTATAAGAGAAAAAGTTTAGACGCGTATCAGAGAAACACTTGTAAAACCGATGTGTTGTGATTTAGCTCGTTTCGGTCTAAAACAGCTTGTTTCGTTGTATTAAGCAAGAATACATGCTTTTCGCGCAGTTAAAAGAGAAAAAGTTTTGACGCGTATCAGAGGAACACTTGTAAAACCGATGTGTTCAGATTTACCTCTTTTCGGACTAAAACAGCTTGTTTGGTTGTATTAAGCACGAATACATGCTTTTCGCGCAGTTATAAGAGAAAAAGTTTTGACGCGTATCAGAGGAACACTTGTAAAACCGATGTGTTGTGATTTAGCTCGTTTCGGTCTAAAACAGCTTGTTTCGCTGTATTAAGCAAGGATACGTGCTTTTCGCGCAGTTACAAGAGAAAAAGTTTTGACGCGCGTCACAGGGACACGTGTAAAACCGACGAGTTCAGATTTAGCTCGTTTCGGACTAAAACCGCTTGATTCATTGTATTAAGCACGAATACATGCTTTTCGCGCAGTTATAAGAGAAAAAGTTTTGACGAGTATCACGTGGATGCTTGTAAAACCGATGCGTTCAGATACAGCTCGTTTCGGTCTAAAACAACTTGTTTCGTTTTATTAAGCACGAATACATGCTTTTCGCGCAGTTATAAGAGAAAAAGTTTTGACGCGTGTCACAGGTACACTTGTAAAACCGATGTGTTCAGATTTAGCTCGTTTCGGTCTAAAACAACTTGTTTCGTTGTATTAAGCACGAATGCATGCTTTTCGCGCAGTTATAAGAGAAAAACGTTTTCACGCGTATCAGAGGAATACTTGTAAAACCGATGTGTTGTGATTTAGCTCGTTTTGTCTAAAACAACTTGTTTCGCTGTATTAAGCAAGAATACATGCTTTTCGCGCAGTTATAAGAGAAAAAGTTTTAAAGGCGTGTCACAGGGACACTTGTAAAACCGATGTGTTCAGATTTACCTCGTTTCGGTCTAAAACAGCTTGTTTCGCTGTATTAAGCAAGAATACGTGCTTTTCGCGCAGTCATAAGAGAAAAAGTTTTGACGCGTGTCACAGGGACACTTGTAAAACCGATGTGTTCAGAATTAGCTCGTTTCGGTCTAAAACAGCATGTTTCGTCGTATTAAGCACGAATGCATGCTTTTCGCCCAGTTATAAGAAAAAAATTTAGACGCGTATCAGAGGAACACTTGTAAAACCGATGTGTTGTGATTTAGCTCGTTTCGGTCTAAAACAGCTTGTTTCGTTGTATTAAGCAAGAATACATGCTTTTCGCGCAGTTATAAGAGAAAAAGTTTTGACGCGTATCAGAGGAACACTTGTAAAACCGATGTGTTGTGATATAGCTCGTTTCGGTCTAAAACAGCTTGTTTCGCTGTATTAAGCAAGAATACATGCTTCTCGCGCAGTTATAAGAGAAAAAGTTTTGACGCGTATCAGAGGAACACTTGTAAAACCGATGTGTTGTGATTTAGCTCGTTTCGGTCTAAAACAGGTTGTTTCGCTGTATTAAGCAAGAATACATGCTTTTCGCGCAGTTATAAGAGAAAAAGTTTTGACGCGTATCACATGGACACTTTTAAAATCGATGTGTTCAGATTTTGCTCGTTTCGGTCTAAAACAGCTTGTTTCGTTGTATTAGGCACGAATACATGCTTTTCGCGCAGTTATAAGAGAAAAAGTTTTAAAGGCGTGTCACAGGGACACTTGTAAAACCGATGTGTTCAGATTTACCTCGTTTTGGTCTAAAACAGCTTGTTTCGTTGAACTAAGCACGAATACATGCTTTTCGCGCAGTTATAAGAGAAAAAAGTTTTGACGCGTATCAGAGGAACACTTGTAAAACCGATGTGTTGTGATTTAGCTCGTTTCGGTCTAAAACAGCTTGTTTCGCTGTATTAAGCAAGAATACATGCTTTTAGCGCAGTTATAAGAGAAAAAGTTTTGACGCGTGTCACAGGGACACTTGTAATACCGATGTGTTGTGATTTGGCTCGTTTCGGTCTAAAACAGCTTGTTTCGTTGTATTAAGCAAGAATACATGCTTTTCGCGCAGTTATAAGAGAAAAAGTTTTGACGCGTATTACAGGAACACTTGTAAAACCGATGTGTTCAGATTTACCTCTTTTCGGACTAAAACAGCTTGTTTCGTTGTATTAGGCAGGAATACATGCTTTTCGCGCAGTTATAAGAGAAAAAGTTTTGACGCGTATCAGAGGAACACTTGTAAAACCGATGTGATGTGATTTAGCTCGTTTTGGTCTAAAACAGCTTGTTTAGCTGTATTAAGCAGGAATACATGCTTTTCGCGCAGTTATAAGAGAAAAAGTTTTGACGCGTGTCACAGGGACACTTGTAAAACCGATGTGTTCAGATTTAGCTCGTTTCGGTCTAAAACAACTTGTTTCGTTGTATTAAGCACGAATACATGCTTCTCGCGCAGTTATAAGAGAAAAAAGTTTTGACGCGTATCAGAGGAACACTTGTAAAACCGATGTGTTGTGATTTAGCTTGTTTTGGTCTAAAACAGCTTGTTTCGCTGTATTAAGCAAGAATACGTGCTTTTCGCGCAGTTATAAGACAAAAAGTTTTGACGCGTGTCACAGGGACACTTGTAAAACCGATGTGTTCAGATCTAGCTCGTTTTGGTGTAAAACAGCTTGTTTCGTTGTATTAAGCACGAATACATGCTTTTCGCGCAGTTATAAGAGAAAAAGTTTAGACGCGTATCAGAGGAACACTTGTAAAACCGATGTGTTGTGATTTAGCTCGTTTCGGTCTAAAACAGCTTGTTTCGTTGTATTAAGCAAGAATACATGCTTTTCGCGCAGTTATAAGAGAAAAAGTTTAGACGCGTATCAGAGGAACACTTGTAAAACCGATGTGTTGTGATTTAGCTCGTTTCGGTCTAAAACAGCTTGTTTCGTTGTATTAAGCAAGAATACATGCTTTTCGCGCAGTTATAAGAGAAAAAGTTTTGACCCGTATCAGAGGAACACTTGTAAAACCGATGTGTTCAGATTTACCTCTTTTCGGACTAAAACAGCTTGTTTGGTTGTATTAAGCACGAATACATGCTTTTCGCGCAGTTATAAGAGAAAAAGTTTTGACGCGTATCAGAGGAACACTTGTAAAACCGATGTGTTGTGATTTAGCTCGTTTCGGTCTAAAACAGCTTGTTTCGCTGTATTAAGCAAGGATACGTGCTTTTCGCGCAGTTACAAGAGAAAAAGTTTTGACGCGCGTCACAGGGACACGTGTAAAACCGACGAATTCAGATTTAGCTCGTTTCGGACTAAAACCGCTTGATTCTTTGTATTAAGCACGAATACATGCTTTTCGCGCAGTTATAAGAGAAAAAGTTTTGACGAGTATCACGTGGATACTTGTAAAACCGATGCGTTCAGATACAGCTCGTTTCGGTCTAAAACAACTTGTTTCGTTTTATTAAGCACGAATGCATGCTTTTCGCGCAGTTATAAGAGAAAAAAGTTTTCACGCGTATCAGAGGAATACTTGTAAAACCGATGTGTTGTGATTTAGCTCGTTTTGGTCTAAAACAACTTGTTTCGCTGTATTAAGCAAGAATACGTGCTTTTCGCGCAGTTATAAGAGAAAAAGTTTTGACGCGTGTCACAGGGACACTTGTAAAACCGATGTGTTCAGATCTAGCTCGTTTTGGTGTAAAACAGCTTGTTTCGTTGTATTAAGCACGAATACATGCTTTTCGCGCAGTTATAAGCGAAAAAGTGTAGACGCGTATCAGAGGAACACTTGTAAAACCGATGTGTTGTGATTTAACTCGTTTCGGTCTAAAACAGCTTGTTTCGTTGTATTAAGCAAGAATACATGCTTTTAGCGCAGTTATAAGAGAAAAAGTTTTGACGCGTGTCACAGGGACACTTGTAAAACCGATGTGTTCAGATCTAGCTCGTTTTGGTGTAAAACAGCTTGTTTCGTTGTATTAAGCACGAATACATGCTTTTCGCGCAGTTATAAGAGAAAAAGTTTAGACGCGTATCAGAGAAACACTTGTAAAACCGATGTGTTGTGATTTAGCTCGTTTCGGTCTAAAACAGCTTGTTTCGTTGTATTAAGCAAGAATACATGCTTTTCGCGCAGTTAAAAGAGAAAAAGTTTTGACGCGTATCAGAGGAACACTTGTAAAACCGATGTGTTCAGATTTACCTCTTTTCGGACTAAAACAGCTTGTTTGGTTGTATTAAGCACGAATACATGCTTTTCGCGCAGTTATAAGAGAAAAAGTTTTGACGCGTATCAGAGGAACACTTGTAAAACCGATGTGTTGTGATTTAGCTCGTTTCGGTCTAAAACAGCTTGTTTCGCTGTATTAAGCAAGGATACGTGCTTTTCGCGCAGTTACAAGAGAAAAAGTTTTGACGCGCGTCACAGGGACACGTGTAAAACCGACGAGTTCAGATTTAGCTCGTTTCGGACTAAAACCGCTTGATTCGTTGTATTAAGCACGAATACATGCTTTTCGCGCAGTTATAAGAGAAAAAGTTTTGACGAGTATCACGTGGATGCTTGTAAAACCGATGCGTTCAGATACAGCTCGTTTCGGTCTAAAACAACTTGTTTCGTTTTATTAAGCACGAATACATGCTTTTCGCGCAGTTATAAGAGAAAAAGTTTTGACGCGTGTCACAGGTACACTTGTAAAACCGATGTGTTCAGATTTAGCTCGTTTCGGTCTAAAACAACTTGTTTCGTTGTATTAAGCACGAATGCATGCTTTTCGCGCAGTTATAAGAGAAAAACGTTTTCACGCGTATCAGAGGAATACTTGTAAAACCGATGTGTTGTGATTTAGCTCGTTTTGTCTAAAACAACTTGTTTCGCTGTATTAAGCAAGAATACGTGCTTTTCGCGCAGTTATAAGAGAAAAAGTTTTGACGCGTGTCACAGGGACACTTGTAAAACCGATGTGTTCAGATCTAGCTCGTTTTGGTGTAAAACACCTTGTTTCGTTGTATTAAGCACGAATACATGCTTTTCGCGCAGTTATAAGCGAAAAAGTGTAGACGCGTATCAGAGGAACACTTGTAAAACCGATGTGTTGTGATTTAACTCGTTTCGGTCTAAAACAGCTTGTTTCGTTGTATTAAGCAAGAATACATGCTTTTAGCGCAGTTATAAGAGAAAAAGTTTTGACGCGTGTCACAGGGACACTTGTAAAACCGATGTGTTCAGATCTAGCTCGTTTTGGTGTAAAACAGCTTGTTTCGTTGTATTAAGCACGAATACATGCTTTTCGCGCAGTTATAAGAGAAAAAGTTTAGACGCGTATCAGAGAAACACTTGTAAAACCGATGTGTTGTGATTTAGCTCGTTTCGGTCTAAAACAGCTTGTTTCGTTGTATTAAGCAAGAATACATGCTTTTCGCGCAGTTATAAGAGAAAAAGTTTTGACGCGTATCAGAGGAACACTTGTAAAACCGATGTGTTCAGATTTACCTCTTTTCGGACTAAAACAGCTTGTTTCGTTGTATTAAGCACGAATACATGCTTTTCGCGCAGTTATAAGAGAAAAAGTTTTGACGCGTATCAGAGGAACACTTGTAAAACCGATGTGTTGTGATTTAGCTCGTTTCGGTCTAAAACAGCTTGTTTCGCTGTATTAAGCAAGGATACGTGCTTTTCGCGCAGTTACAAGAGAAAAAGTTTTGACGCGCGTCACAGGGACACGTGTAAAACCGACGAGTTCAGATTTAGCTCGTTTCGGACTAAAACCGCTTGATTCGTTGTATTAAGCACGAATACATGCTTTTCGCGCAGTTATAAGAGAAAAAGTTTTGACGAGTATCACGTGGATACTTGTAAAACCGATGCGTTCAGATACAGCTCGTTTCGGTCTAAAACAACTTGTTTCGTTTTATTAAGCACGAATACATGCTTTTCGCGCAGTTATAAGAGAAAAAGTTTTGACGCGTGTCACAGGTACACTTGTAAAACCGATGTGTTCAGATTTAGCTCGTTTCGGTCTAAAACAACTTGTTTCGTTGTATTAAGCACGAATGCATGCTTTTCGCGCAGTTATAAGAGAAAAAAGTTTTCACGCGTATCAGAGGAATACTTGTAAAACCGATGTGTTGTGATTTAGCTCGTTTTGGTCTAAAACAACTTGTTTCGCTGTATTAAGCAAGAATACATGCTTTTAGCGCAGTTATAAGAGAAAAAGTTTTGACGCGTGTCACAGGGACACTTGTAAAACCGATGTGTTCAGATCTAGCTCGTTTTGGTGTAAAACAGCTTGTTTCGTTGTATTAAGCACGAATACATGTTTTCGCGCAGTTATAAGAGAAAAAGTTTAGACGCGTATCAGAGGAACACTTGTAAAACCGATGTGTTGTGATTTAGCTCGTTTCGGTCTAAAACAGCTTGTTTCGTTGTATTAAGCAAGAATACATGCTTTTCGCGCAGTTATAAGAGAAAAAGTTTTGACGCGTATCAGAGGAACACTTGTAAAACCGATGTGTTCAGATTTACCTCTTTTCGGACTAAAACAGCTTGTTTCGTTGTATTAAGCACGAATACATGCTTTTCGCGCAGTTATAAGAGAAAAAGTTTTGACGCGTATCAGAGGAACACTTGTAAAACCGATGTGTTGTGATTTAGCTCGTTTCGGTCTAAAACAGCTTGTTTCGCTGTATTAAGCAAGGATACGTGCTTTTCGCGCAGTTACAAGAGAAAAAGTTTTGACGCGCGTCACAGGGACACGTGTAAAACCGACGAGTTCAGATTTAGCTCGTTTCGGACTAAAACAGCTTGATTCGTTGTATTAAGCACGAATACATGCTTTTCGCGCAGTTATAAGAGAAAAAGTTTTGACGAGTATCACGTGGATACTTGTAAAACCGATGCGTTCAGATACAGCTCGTTTCGGTCTAAAACAACTTGTTTCGTTTTATTAAGCACGAATACATGCTTTTCGCGCAGTTATAAGAGGAAAAGTTTTGACGCGTGTCACAGGTACACTTGTAAAACCGATGTGTTCAGATTTAGCTCGTTTCGGTCTAAAACAACTTGTTTCGTTGTATTAAGCACGAATGCATGCTTTTCGCGCAGTTATAAGAGAAAAAAGTTTTCACGCGTATCAGAGGAATACTTGTAAAACCGATGTGTTGTGATTTAGCCCGTTTTGGTCTAAAACAACTTGTTTCGCTGTATTAAGCAAGAATACGTGCTTTTCGCGCAGTTATAAGAGAAAAAGTTTTGACGCGTGTCACAGGGACACTTGTAAAACCGATGTGTTCAGATCTAGCTCGTTTTGGTGTAAAACAGCTTGTTTCGTTGTATTAAGCACGAATACATGCTTTTCGCGCAGTTATAAGCGAAAAAGTGTAGACGCGTATCAGAGGAACACTTGTAAAACCGATGTGTTGTGATTTAGCTCGTTTCGGTCTAAAACAGCTTGTTTCGCTGTATTAAGCAAGAATACATGCTTTTAGCGCAGTTATAAAAGAAAAAGTTTTGACGCGTGTCACAGGGACACTTGTAAAACCGATGTGTTTTGATTTAGCTCGTTTCGATCTAAAACAACTTGTTGCGTTGTATTAAGCAAGAAAACATGCTTTTCGCGCAGTTATAAGAGAAAAAGTTTTGACGCGTATTACATGGACACTTTTAAAACCGATGTGTTGTGATTTGGCTCGTTTCGGTCTAAAACAGCTTGTTTCGTTGTATTAAGCAAGAATGCATGCTTTTCGCGCAGTTATAAGAGAAAAAGTTTTGACGCGTATCAGAGGAACACTTGTAAAACCGATGTGTTCAGATTTACCTCTTTTCGGACTGAAACAGCTTGTTTCGTTGTATTAAGCACGAAGACATGCTTTTCGCGCAATTATAAGAGAAAAAGTTTTAAAGGCGTGTCACAGGGACACTTGTAAAACGGATGTGTTCAGATTTACCTCGTTTCGGTCTAAAACAGCTTGTTTCGTTGAACTAAGCACGAATACATGCTTTTCGCGCAGTAATAAGAGAAAAAAGTTTTGACGCGTATCAGAGGAACACTTGTTATACCGATGTGTTGTGATTTGGCTCGTTTCGGTCTAAAACAGCTTGTTTCGTTGTATTAAGCAAGAATACATGCTTTTCGCGCAGTTATAAGAGAAAAAGTTTTGACGCGTATCACAGGAACACTTGTAAAACCGATGTGTTCAGATTTACCTCTTTTCGGACTAAAACAGCTTGTTTCGTTGTATTAGGCAGGAATACATCCTTTTCGCGCAGTTATAAGAGAAAAAGTTTTGACATGTATCAGAGGAACACTTGCAAAACCGATGTGTTGTGATTTAGCTCGTTTCGGTCTAAAACAGCTTGTTTAGCTGTATTAAGCAGGAATACACGCTTTTCGCGCAGTTAAAAGAGAAAAAGTTTTGACGCGTGTCACAGGGACACTTGTAAAACCGATGTGTTCAGATTTAGCTCGTTTCGGTCTAAAACAACTTGTTTCGTTGTATTAAGCACGAATACATGCTTCTCGCGCAGTTATAAGAGAAAAAAGTTTTGACGCGTATCAGAGGAACACTTGTAAAACCGATGTGTTGTGATTTAGCTTGTTTTGGTCTAAAACAGCTTGTTTCGCTGTATTAAGCAAGAATACGTGCTTTTCGCGCAGTTATAAGAGAAAAAGTTTTGACGCGTGTCACAGGGACACTTGTAAAACCGATGTGTTCAGATCTAGCTCGTTTTGGTGTAAAACAGCTTGTTTCGTTGTATTAAGCACGAATACATGCTTTTCGCGCAGTTATAAGAGAAAAAGTTTTGACGAGTATCACGTGGATGCTTGTAAAACCGATGCGTTCAGATACAGCTCGTTTCGGTCTAAAACAACTTGTTTTGTTTTATTAGGCACGAATACATGCTTTTCGCGCAGTTATAAGAGAAAAAGTTTTGACGCGTATCAGAGGAACAATTGTAAAACCGATGTGTTGTGATTTACCTCATTTCGGTCTAAAACAGCTTGATTCGCTGTATTAAGCAAGAATACATGCTTTTCGCGCAGTTATAAGAGAAAAAGTTTTAAAGGCGTGTCACAGGGACACTTGTAAAACCGATGTGTTCAGATTTACCTCGTTTTGGTCTAAAACAGCTTGTTTCGTTGAACTAAGCACGAATACATGCTCTTCGCGCAGTTATAAGAGAAAAAAGTTTTGACGCGTATCAGAGGAATACTTGTAAAACCGATGTGTTGTGATTTAGCTCGTTTCGGTCTAAAACAGCTTGTTTCGCTGTATTAAGCAAGAATACGTGCTTTTCGCGCAGTCATAAGAGAAAAAGTTTTGACGCGTGTCACAGGGACACTTGTAAAACCGATGTGTTCAGAATTAGCTCGTTTCGGTCTAAAACAGCTTGTTTCGTCGTATTAAGCACGAATGCATGCTTTTCGCGCAGTTATAAGAGAAAAAGTTTAGACGCGTATCAGAGGAACACTTGTAAAACCGATGTGTTGTGATTTAGCTCGTTTCGGTCTAAAACAGCTTGTTTCGTTGTATTAAGCAAGAATACATGCTTTTCGCGCAGTTATAAGAGAAAAAGTTTTGACGCGTATCAGAGGAACACTTGTAAAACCGATGTGTTGTGATATAGCTCGTTTCGGTCTAAAACAGCTTGTTTCGCTGTATTAAGCAAGAATACATGCTTCTCGCGCAGTTATAGGAGAAAAAGTTTTGACGCGTATCAGAGGAACACTTGTAAAACCGATGTGTTGTGATTTAGCTCGTTTCGGTCTAAAACAGGTTGTTTCGCTGTATTAAGCAAGAATACATGCTTTTCGCGCAGTTATAAGAGAAAAAGTTTTGACGCGTATCACATGGACACTTTTAAAACCGATGTGTTCAGATTTAGCTCGTTTCGGTCTAAAACAGCTTGTTTCGTTGTAATAAGCACGAATACATGCTTTTCGCGCAGTTGTAAGAGAAAAAGTTTTGACGCGTATCAGAGGAACACTTGTAAAACCGATGTGTTCAGATTTACCTCTTTTCGGACTAAAACAGCTTGTTTCGTTGTATAAAGCACGAATACATGCTTTTCGCGCAGTTATAAAAGAAAAAGTTTTAAAGGCGTGTCACAGGGACACTTGTAAAACCAATGTGTTCAGATTTAGCTCGTTTCGGTCTAAAACAACTTGTTTCGTTGTATTAAGCAAGAATACGTGCTTTTCGCGCAGTTATAAGAGAAAAAGTTTTGACGCGTGTCACAGGGACACTTGTAAAACCGATGTGTTCAGATCTAGCTCGTTTTGGTGTAAAACAGCTTGTTTCGTTGTATTAAGCACGAATACATGCTTTTCGCGCAGTTATAAGCGAAAAAGTGTAGACGCGTATCAGAGGAACACTTGTAAAACCGATGTGTTGTGATTTAGCTCGTTTCGGTCTAAAACAGCTTGTTTCGCTGTATTAAGCAAGAATACATGCTTTTAGCGCAGTTATAAAAGAAAAAGTTTTGACGCGTGTCACAGGGACACTTGTAAAACCGATGTGTTGTGATTTAGCTCGTTTCGATCTAAAACAACTTGTTGCGTTGTATTAAGCAAGAAAACATGCTTTTCGCGCAGTTATAAGAGAAAAAGTTTTGACGCGTATTACATGGACACTTTTAAAACCGATGTGTTGTGATTTGGCTCGTTTCGGTCTAAAACAGCTTGTTTCGTTGTATTAAGCAAGAATGCATGCTTTTCGCGCAGTTATAAGAGAAAAAGTTTTGACGCGTATCAGAGGAACACTTGTAAAACCGATGTGTTCAGATTTACCTCTTTTCGGACTGAAACAGCTTGTTTCGTTGTATTAAGCACGAAGACATGCTTTTCGCGCAGTTATAAGAGAAAAAGTTTTAAAGGCGTGTCACAGGGACACTTGTAAAACGGATGTGTTCAGATTTACCTCGTTTCGGTCTAAAACAGCTTGTTTCGTTGAACTAAGCACGAATACATGCTTTTCGCGCAGTAATAAGAGAAAAAAGTTTTGACGCGTATCAGAGGAACACTTGTTATACCGATGTGTTGTGATTTGGCTCGTTTCGGTCTAAAACAGCTTGTTTCGTTGTATTAAGCAAGAATACATGCTTTTCGCGCAGTTATAAGAGAAAAAGTTTTGACGCGTATCACAGGAACACTTGTAAAACCGATGTGTTCAGATTTACCTCTTTTCGGACTAAAACAGCTTGTTTCGTTGTATTAGGCAGGAATACATCCTTTTCGCGCAGTTATAAGAGAAAAAGTTTTGACATGTATCAGAGGAACACTTGTAAAACCGATGTGTTGTGATTTAGCTCGTTTCGGTCTAAAACAGCTTGTTTAGCTGTATTAAGCAGGAATACACGCTTTTCGCGCAGTTAAAAGAGAAAAAGTTTTGACGCGTGTCACAGGGACACTTGTAAAACCGATGTGTTCAGATTTAGCTCGTTTCGGTCTAAAACTACTTGTTTCGTTGTATTAAGCACGAATACATGCTTCTCGCGCAGTTATAAGAGAAAAAAGTTTTGACGCGTATCAGAGGAACACTTGTAAAACCGATGTGTTGTGATTTAGCTTGTTTTGGTCTAAAACAGCTTGTTTCGCTGTATTAAGCAAGAATACGTGCTTTTCGCGCAGTTATAAGAGAAAAAGTTTTGACGCGTGTCACAGGGACACTTGTAAAACCGATGTGTTCAGATCTAGCTCGTTTTGGTGTAAAACAGCTTGTTTCGTTGTATTAAGCACGAATACATGCTTTTCGCGCAGTTATAAGAGAAAAAGTTTTGACGAGTATCACGTGGATGCTTGTAAAACCGATGCGTTCAGATACAGCTCGTTTCGGTCTAAAACAACTTGTTTTGTTTTATTAGGCACGAATACATGCTTTTCGCGCAGTTATAAGAGAAAAAGTTTTGACGCGTATCAGAGGAACACTTGTAAAACCGATGTGTTGTGATTTACCTCATTTCGGTCTAAAACAGCTTGATTCGCTGTATTAAGCAAGAATACATGCTTTTCGCGCAGTTATAAGAGAAAAAGTTTTAAAGGCGTGTCACAGGGACACTTGTAAAACCGATGTGTTCAGATTTACCTCGTTTTGGTCTAAAACAGCTTGTTTCGTTGAACTAAGCACGAATACATGCTCTTCGCGCAGTTATAGGAGAAAAAAGTTTTGACGCGTATCAGAGGAATACTTGTAAAACCGATGTGTTGTGATTTAGCTCGTTTCGGTCTAAAACAGCTTGTTTCGCTGTATTAAGCAAGAATACGTGCTTTTCGCGCAGTCATAAGAGAAAAAGTTTTGACGCGTGTCACAGGGACACTTGTAAAACCGATGTGTTCAGAATTAGCTCGTTTCGGTCTAAAACAGCTTGTTTCGTCGTATTAAGCACGAATGCATGCTTTTCGCGCAGTTATAAGAGAAAAAGTTTAGACGCGTATCAGAGGAACACTTGTAAAACCGATGTGTTGTGATTTAGCTCGTTTCGGTCTAAAACAGCTTGTTTCGTTGTATTAAGCAAGAATACATGCTTTTCGCGCAGTTATAAGAGAAAAAGTTTTGACGCGTATCAGAGGAACACTTGTAAAACCGATGTGTTGTGATATAGCTCGTTTCGGTCTAAAACAGCTTGTTTCGCTGTATTAAGCAAGAATACATGCTTCTCGCGCAGTTATAGGAGAAAAAGTTTTGACGCGTATCAGAGGAACACTTGTAAAACCGATGTGTTGTGATTTAGCTCGTTTTGGTCTAAAACAGGTTGTTTCGCTGTATTAAGCAAGAATACATGCTTTTCGCGCAGTTATAAGAGAAAAAGTTTTGACGCGTATCACATGGACACTTTTAAAACCGATGTGTTCAGATTTAGCTCGTTTCGGTCTAAAACAGCTTGTTTCGTTGTATTAAGCACGAATACATGCTTTTCGCGCAGTTGTAAGAGAAAAAGTTTTGACGCGTATCAGAGGAACACTTGTAAAACCGATGTGTTCAGATTTACCTCTTTTCGGACTAAAACAGCTTGTTTCGTTGTATAAAGCACGAATACATGCTTTTCGCGCAGTTATAAAAGAAAAAGTTTTAAAGGCGTGTCACAGGGACACTTGAAAAACCGATGTGTTCAGATTTACCTCGTTTTGGTCTAAAACAGCTTGTTTCGTTGAACTAAGCAGCAATACATGCTTTTCGCGCAGTTATAAGAGAAAAAGTTTTGACGCGTATCAGAATAACACTTGTAAAACCGATGTGTTGTGATTTAGCTCGTTTCGGTCTAAAACAGCTTGTTTCGCTGTATTAAGCAAGAATACATGCTTTTAGCGCAGTTATAAAAGAAAAAGTTTTGACGCGTGTCACAGGGACACTTGTAAAACCGATGTGTTGTGATTTAGCTCGTTTCGATCTAAAACAACTTGTTGCGTTGTATTAAGCAAGAAAACATGCTTTTCGCGCAGTTATAAGAGAAAAAGTTTTGACGCGTATTACATGGACACTTTTAAAACCGATGTGTTGTGATTTGGCTCGTTTCGGTCTAAAACAGCTTGTTTCGTTGTATTAAGCAAGAATGCATGCTTTTCGCGCAGTTATAAGAGAAAAAGTTTTGACGCGTATCAGAGGAACACTTGTAAAACCGATGTGTTCAGATTTACCTCTTTTCGGACTGAAACAGCTTGTTTCGTTGTATTAAGCACGAAGACATGCTTTTCGCGCAGTTATAAGAGAAAAAGTTTTAAAGGCGTGTCACAGGGACACTTGTAAAACGGATGTGTTCAGATTTACCTCGTTTCGGTCTAAAACAGCTTGTTTCGTTGAACTAAGCACGAATACATGCTTTTCGCGCAGTAATAAGAGAAAAAAGTTTTGACGCGTATCAGAGGAACACTTGTTATACCGATGTGTTGTGATTTGGCTCGTTTCGGTCTAAAACAGCTTGTTTCGTTGTATTTGGCAAGAATACATGCTTTTCGCGCAGTTAAAAGAGAAAAAGTTTTGACGCGTGTCACAGGGACACTTGTAAAACCGATGTGTTCAGATTTAGCTCGTTTCGGTCTAAAACAACTTGTTTCGTTGTATTAAGCACGAATACATGCTTCTCGCGCAGTTATAAGAGAAAAAAGTGTTGACGCGTATCAGAGGAACATTTGTAAAACCGATGTGTTGTGATTTAGCTTGTTTTGGTCTAAAACAGCTTGTTTCGCTGTATTAAGCAAGAATACGTGCTTTTCGCGCAGTTATAAGAGAAAAAGTTTTGACGCGTGTCACAGGGACACTTGTAAAACCGATGTGTTCAGATCTAGCTCGTTTTGGTGTAAAACAGCTTGTTTCGTTGTATTAAGCACGAATACATGCTTTTCGCGCAGTTATAAGAGAAAAAGTTTTGACGAGTATCACGTGGATGCTTGTAAAACCGATGCGTTCAGATACAGCTCGTTTCGGTCTAAAACAACTTGTTTTGTTTTATTAGGCACGAATACATGCTTTTCGCGCAGTTATAAGAGAAAAAGTTTTGACGCGTATCAGAGGAACACTTGTAAAACCGATGTGTTGTGATTTACCTCATTTCGGTCTAAAACAGCTTGATTCGCTGTATTAAGCAAGAATACATGCTTTTCGCGCAGTTATAAGAGAAAAAGTTTTAAAGGCGTGTCACAGGGACACTTGTAAAACCGATGTGTTCAGATTTACCTCGTTTTGGTCTAAAACAGCTTGTTTCGTTGAACTAAGCACGAATACATGCTCTTCGCGCAGTTATAAGAGAAAAAAGTTTTGACGCGTATCAGAGGAATACTTGTAAAACCGATGTGTTGTGATTTAGCTCGTTTCGGTCTAAAACAGCTTGTTTCGCTGTATTAAGCAAGAATACGTGCTTTTCGCGCAGTCATAAGAGAAAAAGTTTTGACGCG
The DNA here is from genome assembly GCF_052857255.1 of Amblyomma americanum. Lineage (NCBI taxonomy): Eukaryota > Metazoa > Arthropoda > Arachnida > Ixodida > Ixodidae > Amblyomma > Amblyomma americanum. The sequence continues at coordinate 45,050 of NW_027526637.1, forward strand.
TGTCACAGGGACACTTGTAAAACCGATGTGTTCAGAATTAGCTCGTTTCGGTCTAAAACAGCTTGTTTCGTCGTATTAAGCACGAATGCATGCTTTTCGCGCAGTTATAAGAGAAAAAGTTTAGACGCGTATCAGAGGAACACTTGTAAAACCGATGTGTTGTGATTTAGCTCGTTTCGGTCTAAAACAGCTTGTTTCGTTGTATTAAGCAAGAATACATGCTTTTCGCGCAGTTATAAGAGAAAAAGTTTTGACGCGTATCAGAGGAACACTTGTAAAACCGATGTGTGGTGATATAGCTCGTTTCGGTCTAAAACAGCTTGTTTCGCTGTATTAAGCAAGAATACATGCTTCTCGCGCAGTTATAGGAGAAAAAGTTTTGACGCGTATCAGAGGAACACTTGTAAAACCGATGTGTTGTGATTTAGCTCGTTTCGGTCTAAAACAGGTTGTTTCGCTGTATTAAGCAAGAATACATGCTTTTCGCGCAGTTATAAGAGAAAAAGTTTTGACGCATATCACATGGACACTTTTAAAACCGATGTGTTCAGATTTAGCTCGTTTCGGTCTAAAACAGCTTGTTTCGTTGTATTAAGCACGAATACATGCTTTTCGCGCAGTTGTAAAAGAAAAAGTTTTGACGCGTATCAGGGGAACACTTGTAAAACCGATGTGTTCAGATTCACCTCTTTTCGGACTAAAACAGCTTGTTTCGTTGTATAAAGCACGAATACATGCTTTTCGCGCAGTTATAAAAGAAAAAGTTTTAAAGGCGTGTCACAGGGACACTTGAAAAACCGATGTGTTCAGATTTACCTCGTTTTGGTCTAAAACAGCTTGTTTCGTTGAACTAAGCAGGAATACATGCTTTTCGCGCAGTTATAAGAGAAAACGTTTTGACGCGTGTCACAGGGACACTTGTAAAACCGATGTGTTCAGATCTAGCTCGTTTTGGTGTAAAACAGCTTGTTTCGTTGTATTAAGCACGAATACATGCTTTTCGCGCAGTTATAAGAGAAAAAGTTTAGACGCGTATCAGAGGAACACTTGTAAAACCGATGTGTTGTGATTTAGCTCGTTTCGGTCTAAAACAGCTTGTTTCATTGTATTAAGCAAGAATACATGCTTTTCGCGCAGTTATAAGAGAAAAAGTTTTGACGCCTATCAGAGGAACACTTGTAAAACCGATGTGTTCAGATTTACCTCATTTCGGACTAAAACAGCTTGTTTCGTTGTATTAAGCACGAATACATGCTTTTCGCGCAGTTATAAGAGAAAAAGTTTTGACGCGTATCAGAGGAACACTTGTAAAACCGATGTGTTGTGATTTAGCTCGTTTCGGTCTAAAACAGCTTGTTTCGCTGTATTAAGCAAGGATACGTGCTTTTCGCGCAGTTACAAGAGAAAAAGTTTTGACGCGCGTCACAGGGACACGTGTAAAACCGACGAGTTCAGATTTACCTCTTTTCGGACTAAAACAGCTTGTTTCGTTGTATAAAGCACGAATACATGCTTTTCGCGCAGTTATAAAAGAAAAAGTTTTAAAGGCGTGTCACAGGGACACTTGAAAAACCGATGTGTTCAGATTTACCTCGTTTTGGTCTAAAACAGCTTGTTTCGTTGAACTAAGCAGGAATACATGCTTTTCGCGCAGTTATAAGAGAAAAAAGTTTTGACGCGTATTAGAGGAACACTTGTAAAACCGATGTGTTGTGATTTAGCTCGTTTCGGTCTAAAACAGCTTGTTTCGCTGTATTAAGCAAGAATACATGCTTTTAGCGCAGTTATAAGAGAAAAAAGTTTTGACGCGTATCAGAGCAACACTTGTAATACCGATGTGTTGTGATTTGGCTCGTTTCGGTCTAAAACAGCTTGTTTCGTTGTATTAAGCAAGAATACATGCTTTTCGCGCAGTTATAAGAGAAAAAGTTTTGACGCCTGTCACAGGAACACTTGTAAAACCGATGTGTTCAGATTTACCTCTTTTCGGACTAAAACAGCTTGTTTCGTTGTATTAGGCAGGAATACATGCTTTTCGCGCAGTTATAAGAGAAAAAGTTTTGACGCATATCAGAGGAACACTTTTAAAACCGATGTGTTGTGATTTAGCTCGTTTCGGTCTAAAACAGCTTGTTTAGCTGTATTAAGCAGGAATACATGCTTTTCGCGCAGTTATAAGAGAAAAAGTTTTGACGCGTGTCACAGGGACACTTGTAAAACCGATGTGTTCAGATTTAGCTCGTTTCGGTCTAAAACAACTTGTTTCGTTGTATTAAGCACGAATACATGCTTCTCGCGCAGTTATAAGAGAAAAAAGTTTTGACGCGTATCAGAGGAACACTTGTAAAACCGATGTGTTGTGATTTAGCTTGTTTTGGTCTAAAACAGCTTGTTTCGCTGTATTAAGCAAGAATACGTGCTTTTCGCGCAGTTATAAGAGAAAACGTTTTGACGCGTGTCACAGGGACACTTGTAAAACCGATGTGTTCAGATCTAGCTCGTTTTGGTGTAAAACAGCTTGTTTCGTTGTATTAAGCACGAATACATGCTTTTCGCGCAGTTATAAGAGAAAAAGTTTAGACGCGTATCAGAGGAACACTTGTAAAACCGATGTGTTGTGATTTAGCTCGTTTCGGTCTAAAACAGCTTGTTTCATTGTATTAAGCAAGAATACATGCTTTTCGCGCAGTTATAAGAGAAAAAGTTTTGACGCCTATCAGAGGAACACTTGTAAAACCGATGTGTTCAGATTTACCTCATTTCGGACTAAAACAGCTTGTTTCGTTGTATTAAGCACGAATACATGCTTTTCGCGCAGTTATAAGAGAAAAAGTTTTGACGCGTATCAGAGGAACACTTGTAAAACCGATGTGTTGTGATTTAGCTCGTTTCGGTCTAAAACAGCTTGTTTCGCTGTATTAAGCAAGGATACGTGCTTTTCGCGCAGTTACAAGAGAAAAAGTTTTGACGCGCGTCACAGGGACACGTGTAAAACCGACGAGTTCAGATTTAGCTCGTTTCGGACTAAAACAGCTTGATTCGTTGTATTAAGCACGAATACATGCTTTTCGCGCAGTTATAAGAGAAAAAGTTTTGACGCGTATCAGAGGAACACTTGTAAAACCGATGTGTTGTGATTTAGCTCGTTTCGGTCTAAAACAGGTTGTTTCGCTGTATTAAGCAAGAATACATGCTTTTCGCGCAGTTATAAGAGAAAAAGTTTTGACGCGTATCACATGGACACTTTTAAAACCGATGTGTTCAGATTTAGCTCGTTTCGGTCTAAAACAGCTTGTTTCGTTGTATTAAGCACGAATACATGCTTTTCGCGCAGTTGTAAGAGAAAAAGTTTTGACGCGTATCAGAGGAACACTTGTAAAACCGATGTGTTCAGATTTACCTCTTTTCGGACTAAAACAGCTTGTTTCGTTGTATAAAGCACGAATACATGCTTTTCGCGCAGTTATAAAAGAAAAAGTTTTAAAGGCGTGTCACAGGGACACTTGAAAAACCGATGTGTTCAGATTTACCTCGTTTTGGTCTAAAACAGCTTGTTTCGTTGAACTAAGCAGGAATACATGCTTTTCGCGCAGTTATAAGAGAAAAAGTTTTGACGCGTATCAGAATAACACTTGTAAAACCGATGTGTTGTGATTTAGCTCGTTTCGGTCTAAAACAGCTTGTTTCGATGTATTAAGCAAGAATACATGCTTTTAGCGCAGTTATAAAAGAAAAAGTTTTGACGCGTGTCACAGGGACACTTGTAAAACCGATGTGTTGTGATTTAGCTCGTTTCGATCTAAAACAACTTGTTGCGTTGTATTAAGCAAGAAAACATGCTTTTCGCGCAGTTATAAGAGAAAAAGTTTTGACGCGTATTACATGGACACTTTTAAAACCGATGTGTTGTGATTTGGCTCGTTTCGGTCTAAAACAGCTTGTTTCGTTGTATTAAGCAAGAATGCATGCTTTTCGCGCAGTTATAAGAGAAAAAGTTTTGACGCGTATCAGAGGAACACTTGTAAAACCGATGTGTTCAGATTTACCTCTTTTCGGACTGAAACAGCTTGTTTCGTTGTATTAAGCACGAAGACATGCTTTTCGCGCAGTTATAAGAGAAAAAGTTTTAAAGGCGTGTCACAGGGACACTTGTAAAACGGATGTGTTCAGATTTACCTCGTTTCGGTCTAAAACAGCTTGTTTCGTTGAACTAAGCACGAATACATGCTTTTCGCGCAGTAATAAGAGAAAAAAGTTTTGACGCGTATCAGAGGAACACTTGTTATACCGATGTGTTGTGATTTGGCTCGTTTCGGTCTAAAACAGCTTGTTTCGTTGTATTAAGCAAGAATACATGCTTTTCGCGCAGTTATAAGAGAAAAAGTTTTGACGCGTATCACAGGAACACTTGTAAAACCGATGTGATCAGATTTACCTCTTTTCGGACTAAAACAGCTTGTTTCGTTGTATTAGGCAGGAATACATCCTTTTCGCGCAGTTATAAGAGAAAAAGTTTTGACATGTATCAGAGGAACACTTGTAAAACCGATGTGTTGTGATTTAGCTCGTTTCGGTCTAAAACAGCTTGTTTAGCTGTATTAAGCAGGAATACATGCTTTTCGCGCAGTTAAAAGAGAAAAAGTTTTGACGCGTGTCACAGGGACACTTGTAAAACCGATGTGTTCAGATTTAGCTCGTTTCGGTCTAAAACAACTTGTTTCGTTGTATTAAGCACGAATACATGCTTCTCGCGCAGTTATAAGAGAAAAAAGTTTTGACGCGTATCAGAGGAACACTTGTAAAACCGATGTGTTGTGATTTAGCTTGTTTTGGTCTAAAACAGCTTGTTTCGCTGTATTAAGCAAGAATACGTGCTTTTCGCGCAGTTATAAGAGAAAAAGTTTTGACGCGTGTCACAGGGACACTTGTAAAACCGATGTGTTCAGATCTAGCTCGTTTTGGTGTAAAACAGCTTGTTTCGTTGTATTAAGCACGAATACATGCTTTTCGCGCAGTTATAAGAGAAAAAGTTTTGACGAGTATCACGTGGATGCTTGTAAAACCGATGCGTTCAGATACAGCTCGTTTCGGTCTAAAACAACTTGTTTTGTTTTATTAGGCACGAATACATGCTTTTCGCGCAGTTATAAGAGAAAAAGTTTTGACGCGTATCAGAGGAACACTTGTAAAACCGATGTGTTGTGATTTACCTCATTTCGGTCTAAAACAGCTTGATTCGCTGTATTAAGCAAGAATACATGCTTTTCGCGCAGTTATAAGAGAAAAAGTTTTAAAGGCGTGTCACAGGGACACTTGTAAAACCGATGTGTTCAGATTTACCTCGTTTTGGTCTAAAACAGCTTGTTTCGTTGAACTAAGCACGAATACATGCTCTTCGCGCAGTTATAAGAGAAAAAAGTTTTGACGCGTATCAGAGGAATACTTGTAAAACCGATGTGTTGTGATTTAGCTCGTTTCGGTCTAAAACAGCTTGTTTCGCTGTATTAAGCAAGAATACGTGCTTTTCGCGCAGTCATAAGAGAAAAAGTTTTGACGCGTGTCACAGGGACACTTGTAAAACCGATGTGTTCAGAATTAGCTCGTTTCGGTCTAAAACAGCTTGTTTCGTCGTATTAAGCACGAATGCATGCTTTTCGCGCAGTTATAAGAGAAAAAGTTTAGACGCGTATCAGAGGAACACTTGTAAAACCGATGTGTTGTGATTTAGCTCGTTTCGGTCTAAAACAGCTTGTTTCGTTGTATTAAGCAAGAATACATGCTTTTCGCGCAGTTATAAGAGAAAAAGTTTTGACGCGTATCAGAGGAACACTTGTAAAACCGATGTGTGGTGATATAGCTCGTTTCGGTCTAAAACAGCTTGTTTCGCTGTATTAAGCAAGAATACATGCTTCTCGCGCAGTTATAGGAGAAAAAGTTTTGACGCGTATCAGAGGAACACTTGTAAAACCGATGTGTTGTGATTTAGCTCGTTTCGGTCTAAAACAGGTTGTTTCGCTGTATTAAGCAAGAATACATGCTTTTCGCGCAGTTATAAGAGAAAAAGTTTTGACGCGTATCACATGGACACTTTTAAAACCGATGTGTTCAGATTTAGCTCGTTTCGGTCTAAAACAGCTTGTTTCGTTGTATTAAGCACGAATACATGCTTTTCGCGCAGTTGTAAGAGAAAAAGTTTTGACGCGTATCAGGGGAACACTTGTAAAACCGATGTGTTCAGATTTACCTCTTTTCGGACTAAAACAGCTTGTTTCGTTGTATAAAGCACGAATACATGCTTTTCGCGCAGTTATAAAAGAAAAAGTTTTAAAGGCGTGTCACAGGGACACTTGAAAAACCGATGTGTTCAGATTTACCTCGTTTTGGTCTAAAACAGCTTGTTTCGTTGAACTAAGCAGGAATACATGCTTTTCGCGCAGTTATAAGAGAAAAAAGTTTTGACGCGTATTAGAGGAACACTTGTAAAACCGATGTGTTGTGATTTAGCTCGTTTCGGTCTAAAACAGCTTGTTTCGCTGTATTAAGCAAGAATACATGCTTTTAGCGCAGTTATAAGAGAAAAAAGTTTTGACGCGTATCAGAGCAACACTTGTAATACCGATGTGTTGTGATTTGGCTCGTTTCGGTCTAAAACAGCTTGTTTCGTTGTATTAAGCAAGAATACATGCTTTTCGCGCAGTTATAAGAGAAAAAGTTTTGACGCGTGTCAGGGGAACACTTGTAAAACCGATGTGTTCAGATTTACCTCTTTTCGGACTAAAACAGCTTGTTTCGTTGTATAAAGCACGAATACATGCTTTTCGCGCAGTTATAAAAGAAAAAGTTTTAAAGGCGTGTCACAGGGACACTTGAAAAACCGATGTGTTCAGATTTACCTCGTTTTGGTCTAAAACAGCTTGTTTCGTTGAACTAAGCAGGAATACATGCTTTTCGCGCAGTTATAAGAGAAAAAAGTTTTGACGCGTATTAGAGGAACACTTGTAAAACCGATGTGTTGTGATTTAGCTCGTTTCGGTCTAAAACAGCTTGTTTCGCTGTATTAAGCAAGAATACATGCTTTTAGCGCAGTTATAAGAGAAAAAAGTTTTGACGCGTATCAGAGCAACACTTGTAATACCGATGTGTTGTGATTTGGCTCGTTTCGGTCTAAAACAGCTTGTTTCGTTGTATTAAGCAAGAATACATGCTTTTCGCGCAGTTATAAGAGAAAAAGTTTTGACGCGTGTCACAGGAACACTTGTAAAACCGATGTGTTCAGATTTACCTCTTTTCGGACTAAAACAGCTTGTTTCGTTGTATTAGGCAGGAATACATGCTTTTCGCGCAGTTATAAGAGAAAAAGTTTTGACGCATATCAGAGGAACACTTTTAAAACCGATGTGTTGTGATTTAGCTCGTTTCGGTCTAAAACAGCTTGTTTAGCTGTATTAAGCAGGAATACATGCTTTTCGCGCAGTTATAAGAGAAAAAGTTTTGACGCGTGTCACAGGGACACTTGTAAAACCGATGTGTTCAGATTTAGCTCGTTTCGGTCTAAAACAACTTGTTTCGTTGTATTAAGCACGAATACATGCTTCTCGCGCAGTTATAAGAGAAAAAAGTTTTGACGCGTATCAGAGGAACACTTGTAAAACCGATGTGTTGTGATTTAGCTTGTTTTGGTCTAAAACAGCTTGTTTCGCTGTATTAAGCAAGAATACGTGCTTTTCGCGCAGTTATAAGAGAAAACGTTTTGACGCGTGTCACAGGGACACTTGTAAAACCGATGTGTTCAGATCTAGCTCGTTTTGGTGTAAAACAGCTTGTTTCGTTGTATTAAGCACGAATACATGCTTTTCGCGCAGTTATAAGAGAAAAAGTTTAGACGCGTATCAGAGGAACACTTGTAAAACCGATGTGTTGTGATTTAGCTCGTTTCGGTCTAAAACAGCTTGTTTCATTGTATTAAGCAAGAATACATGCTTTTCGCGCAGTTATAAGAGAAAAAGTTTTGACGCCTATCAGAGGAACACTTGTAAAACCGATGTGTTCAGATTTACCTCATTTCGGACTAAAACAGCTTGTTTCGTTGTATTAAGCACGAATACATGCTTTTCGCGCAGTTATAAGAGAAAAAGTTTTGACGCGTATCAGAGGAACACTTGTAAAACCGATGTGTTGTGATTTAGCTCGTTTCGGTCTAAAACAGCTTGTTTCGCTGTATTAAGCAAGGATACGTGCTTTTCGCGCAGTTACAAGAGAAAAAGTTTTGACGCGCGTCACAGGGACACGTGTAAAACCGACGAGTTCAGATTTAGCTCGTTTCGGACTAAAACAGCTTGATTCGTTGTATTAAGCACGAATACATGCTTTTCGCGCAGTTATAAGAGAAAAAGTTTTGACGCGTGTCACAGGTACACTTGTAAAACCGATGTGTTCTGATTTAGCTCGTTTCGGTCTAAAACAACTTTTTTCGTTGTATTAAGCACGAATGCATGCTTTTCGCGCAGTTATAAGAGAAAAAAGTTTTCACGCGTATCAGAGGAATACTTGTAAAACCGATGTGTCGTGATTTAGCTCGTTGTGGTCTAAAACAACTTGTTTCGCTGTATTAAGCAAGAATACCTGCTTTTCGCGCAGTTATAAGTGAAAAAGTTTTGACGCGTGTCACAGGGACACTTTAAAACCGATGTGTTCAGATCTAGCTCGTTTTGGTGTAAAACAGCTTGTTTCGTTGTATTATGCACGAATACATGATTTTCGCGCAGTTATAAGCGAAAAAGTTTTGACGCGTATCAGAGGAACACTTGTAATACCGATGTGTTGTGATTTGGCTCGTTTCGGTCTAAAACAGCTTGTTTCGTTGTATTAAGCAAGAATACATGCTTTTCGCGCAGTTATAAGAGAAAAAGTTTTGACGCGTATCACAGGAACACTTGTAAAACCGATGTGTTCAGATTTACCTCTTTTCGGACTAAAACAGCTTGTTTCGTTGTATTAGGCAGGAATACATGCTTTTCGCGCAGTTATAAGAGAAAAAGTTTTGACGCGTATCAGAGGAACACTTGTAAAACCGATGTGTTGTGATTTAGCTCGTTTCGGTCTTAAACAGCTTGTTTAGCTGTATTAGGCAGGAATACATGCTTTTTCGCGCAGTTATAAAAGAAAAAGTTTTAAAGGCGTGTCACAGGGACACTTGAAAAACCGATGTGTTCAGATTTACCTCGTTTTGGTCTAAAACAGCTTGTTTCGTTGAACTAAGCAGGAATACATGCTTTTCGCGCAGTTATAAGAGAAAAAAGTTTTGACGCGTATTAGAGGAACACTTGTAAAACCGATGTGTTGTGATTTAGCTCGTTTCGGTCTAAAACAGCTTGTTTCGCTGTATTAAGCAAGAATACATGCTTTTAGCGCAGTTATAAGAGAAAAAAGTTTTGACGCGTATCAGAGCAACACTTGTAATACCGATGTGTTGTGATTTGGCTCGTTTCGGTCTAAAACAGCTTGTTTCGTTGTATTAAGCAAGAATACATGCTTTTCGCGCAGTTATAAGAGAAAAAATTTTGACGCGTGTCACAGGAACACTTGTAAAACCGATGTGTTCAGATTTACCTCTTTTCGGACTAAAACAGCTTGTTTCGTTGTATTAGGCAGGAATACATGCTTTTCGCGCAGTTATAAGAGAAAAAGTTTTGACGCATATCAGAGGAACACTTTTAAAACCGATGTGTTGTGATTTAGCTCGTTTCGGTCTAAAACAGCTTGTTTAGCTGTATTAAGCAGGAATACATGCTTTTCGCGCAGTTATAAGAGAAAAAGTTTTGACGCGTGTCACAGGGACACTTGTAAAACCGATGTGTTCAGATTTAGCTCGTTTCGGTCTAAAACAACTTGTTTCGTTGTATTAAGCACGAATACATGCTTCTCGCGCAGTTATAAGAGAAAAAAGTTTTGACGCGTATCAGAGGAACACTTGTAAAACCGATGTGTTGTGATTTAGCTTGTTTTGGTCTAAAACAGCTTGTTTCGCTGTATTAAGCAAGAATACGTGCTTTTCGCGCAGTTATAAGAGAAAACGTTTTGACGCGTGTCACAGGGACACTTGTAAAACCGATGTGTTCAGATCTAGCTCGTTTTGGTGTAAAACAGCTTGTTTCGTTGTATTAAGCACGAATACATGCTTTTCGCGCAGTTATAAGAGAAAAAGTTTAGACGCGTATCAGAGGAACACTTGTAAAACCGATGTGTTGTGATTTAGCTCGTTTCGGTCTAAAACAGCTTGTTTCATTGTATTAAGCAAGAATACATGCTTTTCGCGCAGTTATAAGAGAAAAAGTTTTGACGCCTATCAGAGGAACACTTGTAAAACCGATGTGTTCAGATTTACCTCATTTCGGACTAAAACAGCTTGTTTCGTTGTATTAAGCACGAATACATGCTTTTCGCGCAGTTATAAGAGAAAAAGTTTTGACGCGTATCAGAGGAACACTTGTAAAACCGATGTGTTGTGATTTAGCTCGTTTCGGTCTAAAACAGCTTGTTTCGCTGTATTAAGCAAGGATACGTGCTTTTCGCGCAGTTACAAGAGAAAAAGTTTTGACGCGCGTCACAGGGACACGTGTAAAACCGACGAGTTCAGATTTAGCTCGTTTCGGACTAAAACAGCTTGATTCGTTGTATTAAGCACGAATACATGCTTTTCGCGCAGTTATAAGAGAAAAAGTTTTGACGCGTGTCACAGGTACACTTGTAAAACCGATGTGTTCTGATTTAGCTCGTTTCGGTCTAAAACAACTTTTTTCGTTGTATTAAGCACGAATGCATGCTTTTCGCGCAGTTATAAGAGAAAAAAGTTTTCACGCGTATCAGAGGAATACTTGTAAAACCGATGTGTCGTGATTTAGCTCGTTGTGGTCTAAAACAACTTGTTTCGCTGTATTAAGCAAGAATACCTGCTTTTCGCGCAGTTATAAGTGAAAAAGTTTTGACGCGTGTCACAGGGACACTTTAAAACCGATGTGTTCAGATCTAGCTCGTTTTGGTGTAAAACAGCTTGTTTCGTTGTATTATGCACGAATACATGATTTTCGCGCAGTTATAAGCGAAAAAGTTTTGACGCGTATCAGAGGAACACTTGTAATACCGATGTGTTGTGATTTGGCTCGTTTCGGTCTAAAACAGCTTGTTTCGTTGTATTAAGCAAGAATACATGCTTTTCGCGCAGTTATAAGAGAAAAAGTTTTGACGCGTATCACAGGAACACTTGTAAAACCGATGTGTTCAGATTTACCTCTTTTCGGACTAAAACAGCTTGTTTCGTTGTATTAGGCAGGAATACATGCTTTTCGCGCAGTTATAAGAGAAAAAGTTTTGACGCGTATCAGAGGAACACTTGTAAAACCGATGTGTTGTGATTTAGCTCGTTTCGGTCTTAAACAGCTTGTTTAGCTGTATTAGGCAGGAATACATGCTTTTCGCGCAGTTATAAGAGAAAAAGTTTTGACGCGTGTCACAGGGACACTTGTAAAACCGATGTGTTCAGATTTAGCTCGTTTCGGTCTAAAACAACTTGTTTCGTTGTATTAAGCACGAATACATGCTTTTCGCGCAGTTATAAGAGAAAAAGTTTAGACGCGTATCAGAGGAACACTTGTAAAACCGATGTGTTGTGATTTAGCTCGTTTCGGTCTAAAACAGCTTGTTTCGTTGTATTAAGCAAGAATACATGCTTTTCGCGCAGTTATAAGAGAAAAAGTTTTGACGCGTATCGGAGGAACACTTGTAAAACCGATGTGTTCAGATTTACCTCTTTTCAGACTAAAACAGCTTGTTTCGTTGTATTAAGCACGAATACATGCTTTTCGCGCAGTTATAAGAGAAAACGTTTTGACGCGTATCAGAGGAACACTTGTAAAACCTATGTGTTGTGATTTAGCTCGTTTCGGTCTAAAACAGCTTGTTTCGCTGTGTTAAGCAAGGATACGTGCTTTTCGCGCAGTTACAAGAGAAAAAGTTTTGACGCGCGTCACAGGGACACGTGTAAAACCGACGAGTTCAGAATTAGCTCGTTTCGGACTAAAACAGCTTGATTCGTTGTATTAAGCACGAATACATGCTTTTCGCGCAGTTATAAGAGAAAAAGTTTTGACGAGTATCACGTGGATACTTGTAAAACCGATGCGTTCAGATACAGCTCGTTTCGGTCTAAAACAACTTGTTTCGTTTTATTAAGCACGAATACATGCTTTTCGCGCAGTTATAAGAGAAAAAGTTTTGACGCGTGTCACAGGTACACTTGTAAAACCGATGTTTTCAGATTTAGCTCGTTTCGGTCTAAAACAACTTGTTTCGTTGTATTAAGCACGAATGCACGCTTTTCGCGCAGTTATAAGAGAAAAAAGTTTTCACGCGTATCAGAGGAATACTTGTAAAACCGATGTGTTGTGATTTAGCTCGTTTTGGTCTAAAACAACTTGTTTCGCTGTATTAAGCACGAATACATGCTTTTCGCGCAGTTATAAGCGAAAAAGTGTAGACGCGTATCAGAGGAACACTTGTAAAACCGATGTGTTGTGATTTAGCTCGTTTCGGTCTAAAACAGCTTGTTTCGTTGTATTAAGCACGAATACATGCTTTTCGCGCAGTTATAAGAGAAAAAATTAGATGCGTATCGGAGGAACACTTCTAAAACCGATGTTTGTGATTTAGCTCGTTTCGGTCTAAAACAGCTTGTTGCGTTGTATTAAGCAAGAATACATGCTTTTCGCGCAGTTATAAGAGAAAAAGTTTTGACGCGTATCAGAGGAACACTTGTAAAACCGATGTGTTGTGATTTAGCTCGTTTCGGTCTAAAACAGGTTGTTTCGCTGTATTAGGCAACATTACATGCTTTTCGCGCAGTTATAAGAGAAAAAGTTTTGACGCGTATCACATGGACACTTTTAAAACCGATGTTTTGTGATTTGGCTCGTTTCGGTCTAAAACAGCTTGTTTCGTTGTATTAAGCAAGAATGCATGCTTTTCGCGCAGTTATAAGAGAAAAAGTTTTGACGCGTATCAGAGGAAGACTTGTAAAACGGATGTGTTCAGATTTACCTCTTTTCGGACTAAAACAGCTTGTTTCGTTGTATTAAGCACGAAGACATGCTTTTCGCGCAGTTATAAGAGAAAAAGTTTTAAAGGCGTGTCACAGGGACACTTGTAAAACTGATGTGTTCAGATTTACCTCGTTTCGGTCTAAAACAGCTTGTTTCGTTGAACTAAGCACGAATACATGCTTTTCGCGGAGTAATAAGAGAAAAAACTTTTGACGCGTATCAGAGGAACACTTGTAATACCGATGTGTTGTGATTTGGCTCGTTTCGGTCTAAAACAGCTTGTTTCGTTGTATTAAGCAGGAATACATGCTTTTCGCGCAGTTAAAAGAGAAAAAGTTTTGACGCGTGTCACAGGGACACTTGTAAAACCGATGTGTTCAGATTTAGCTCGTTTCGGTCTAAAACAACTTGTTTCGTTGTATTAAGCACGAATACATGCTTCTCGCGCAGTTATAAGAGAAAAAAGTTTTGACGCGTATCAGAGGAACACTTGTAAAACCGATGTGTTGTGATTTAGCTTGTTTTGGTCTAAAACTGCTTGTTTCGCTGTATTAAGCAAGAATACGTGCTTTTAGCGCAGTTATAAGAGAAAAAGTTTTGACGCGTGTCACAGGGACACTTGTAAAACCGATGTGTTCAGATCTAGCTCGTTTTGGTGTAAAACAGCTTGTTTCGTTGTATTAAGCACGAATACATGCTTTTCGCGCAGTTATAAGAGAAAAAGTTTTGACGAGTATCACGTGGATACTTGTAAAACCGATGCGTTCAGATACAGCTCGTTTCGGTCTAAAACAACTTGTTTCGTTTTATTAAGCACGAATACATGCTTTTCGCGCAGTTATAAGAGAAAACGTTTTGACGCGTGTCACAGGTACACTTGTAAAACCGATGTGTTCAGATTTAGCTCGTTTCGGTCTAAAAGAACTTGTTTCGTTGTATTAAGCACGAATGCATGCTTTTCGCGCAGTTATAAGAGAAAAAAGTTTTCACGCGTATCAGAGGAAACTTGTAAAACCGATGTGTTGTGATTTAGCTCGTTTTGGTCTAAAACAACTTGTTTCGCTGTATTAAGCAAGAATACGTGCTTTTCGCGCATTTATAAGAGAAAAAGTTTTGACGCGTGTCACAGGGACACTTGTAAAACCGATGTGTTCAGATCTAGCTCGTTTTGGTGTAAAACAGCTTGTTTCGTTGTATTAAGCACGAATACATGCTTTTCGCGCAGTTATAAGCGAGAAAGTGTAGACGCGTATCAGAGGAACACTTGTAAAACCGATGTGTTGTGATTTAGCTCGTTTCGGTCTAACACAGCTTGTTTCGTTGTATTAAGCATGAATACATGCTTTTCGCGCAGTTATAAGAGAAACAGTTTTGACGCGTATCAGAGGAACACTTGTAAAACCGATGTGTTGTGATTTGGCTCGTTTTGGTGTAAAACAGCTTGTTTCGTTGTATTAAGCACGAATACATGCTTTTCGCGCAGTTATAAGAGAAAAAGTTTTGACGCGTATCAGAGGAACACTTGTAAAACCGATGTGTTCAGATTTACCTCTTTTCGGACTAAAACAGCTTGTTTCGTTGTATTAAGCACGAATACATGCTTTTCGCGCAGTTATAAGAGAAAAAGTTTTAAAGGCGTGTCACAGGGACACTTGTAAAACCGATGTGTTCAGATTTACCTCGTTTCGGTCTAAAACAGCTTGTTTCTTTGAACTAAGCACGAATACATGCTTTTCGCACAGTTATAAGAGAAAAAAGTTTTGACGCGTATCAGAGGAACACTTGTAAAACCGATGTGTTGTGATTTAGCTCGTTTCGGTCTAAAACAGCTTCTTTCGCTGTATTAAGCAAGAATACATGCTTTTCGCGCAGTTATAAGAGAAAAAGTGTAGACGCGTATCAGAGGAACACTTGTAAAACCGATGTGTTGTGATTTAGCTCGTTTCGGTCTAAAACAGCTTGTTTCGCTGTATTAAGCAAGAATACATGCTTTTCGCGCAGTTATAAGAGAAAAAGTTTTAAAGGCGTGTCACAGGGACACTTGTAAAACCGATGTGTTCAGATTTACCCCGTTTCGGTCTAAAACAGCTTGTTTCGTTAGACTAAGCACGAATACATGCTTTTCGCGCAGTTATAAGAGAAAAACGTTTTGACGCGTATCAGAGGAACACTTGTAAAACCGATGTGTTCAGATTTACCTCTTTTCGGACTAAAACAGCTTGTTTCGTTGTATTAAGCACGAATACATGCTTTTCGCGCAGTTATAAAAGAAAAAGTTTTAAAGGCGTGTCACAGGGACACTTGTAAAACCGATGTGTTCAGATTTACCTCGTTTCGGTCTAAAACAGCTTGTTTCTTTGAACTAAGCACGAATACATGCTTTTCGCGCAGTTATAAGAGAAAAAGTTTTGACGCGTATCAGAGGAACACTTGTAAAACCGATGTGTTGTGATTTAGCTCGTTTCGGTCTAAAACAGCTTGTTTCGCTGTATTAAGCAAGAATATGTGCTTTTCGCGCAGTTATAAGAGAAAAAGTTTTGACGCGTGTCACAGGGACACTTGTAAAACCGATGTGTTCAGATCTAGCTCGTTTTAGTGTAAAACAGCTTGTTTCGTTGTATTAAGCACGAA
Organism: Amblyomma americanum; assembly: GCF_052857255.1. Taxonomy (NCBI): domain Eukaryota; kingdom Metazoa; phylum Arthropoda; class Arachnida; order Ixodida; family Ixodidae; genus Amblyomma; species Amblyomma americanum. The sequence continues at coordinate 60,775 of NW_027526637.1, forward strand.
TACATGCTTTTCGCGCAGTTATAAGCGAGAAAGTGTAGACGCGTATCAGAGGAACACTTGTAAAACCGATGTGTTGTGATTTAGCTCGTTTCGGTCTAAAACAGCTTGTTTCGTTGTATTAAGCATGAATACATGCTTTTCGCGCAGTTATAAGAGAAACAGTTTTGACGCGTATCAGAGGAACACTTGTAAAACCGATGTGTTGTGATTTAGCTCGTTTCGGTCTAAAACAGCTTGTTTCGCTGTATTAAGCAAGGATACGTGCTTTTCGCGCAGTTATAAGAGAAAAAGTTTTGACGCGTGTCACAGGGACACGTGTAAAACCGACGTGTTCAGATTTAGCTCGTTTCGGTCTAAAACAGCTTGATTCGTTGTATTAAGCACGAATACATGCTTTTCGCGCAGTTATAAGAGAAAAAGTTTTGACGAGTATCACGTGGATACTTGTAAAACCGATGCGTTCAGATACAGCTCGTTTCGGTCTAAAACAGCTTGTTTCGTTGTATTAAGCACGAAGACATGCTTTTCGCGCAGTTATAAGAGAAAAAGTTTTAAAGGCGTGTCACAGGGACACTTGTAAAACCGATGTGTTCAGATTTACCTCGTTTCGGTCTAAAACAGCATGTTTCGTTGAACTAAGCACGAATACATGCTTTTCGCGCAGTAATAAGAGAAAAAAAGTTTTGACGCGTATCAGAGGAACACTTGTAATACCGATGTGTTGTGATTTGGCTCGTTTCGGTCTAAAACAGCTTGTTTCGTTGTATTAAGCAAGAATACATGCTTTTCGCGCAGTAATAAGAGAAACAGTTTTGACGCGTATCACAGGAACACTTGTAAAACCGATGTGTTCAGATTTAAATCTTTTCGGACTAAAACAGCTTGTTTCGTTGTATTAGGCAGGAATACATGCTTTTCGCGCAGTTATAAGAGAAAAAGTTTTGACGCGTATCAGAGGAACACTTGTAAAACCGATGTGTTGTGATTTAGCTCGTTTCGGTCTAAAACAGCTTGTTTAGCTGTATTAAGCAGGAATACATGCTTTTCGCGCAGTTATAAGAGAAAAAGTTTTGACGCGTGTCACAGGGACACTTGTAAAACCGATGTGTTCAGATTTAGCTCGTTTCGGTCTAAAACAACTTGTGTCGTTGTATTAAGCACGAATACATGCTTTTCGCGCAGTTATAAGAGAAAAACTTTAGACGCGTATCAGAGGAACACTTGTAAAACCGATGTGTTGTGATTTAGCTCGTTTCGGTCTAAAACAGCTTGTTTCGTTGTATTAAGCAAGAATACATGCTTTTCGCGCAGTTATAAGAGAAAAAGTTTTGACGCGTATCAGAGGAACACTTGTAAAACCGATGTGTTCAGATTTACCTCTTTTCGGACTAAAACAGCTTGTTTCGTTGTATTAAGCACGAATACATGCTTTTCGCGCAGTTATAAGAGAAAAAGTTTTGACGCGTATCAGAGGAACACTTGTAAAACCGATGTGTTGTGATTTAGCTCGTTTCGGTCTAAAACAGCTTGTTTCGCTGTATTAAGCAAGGATACGTGCTTTTCGCGCAGTTATAAGAGAAAAAGTTTTGACGCGCGTCACAGGGACACGTGTAAAACCGACGAGTTCAGATTTAGCTCGTTTCGGACTAAAACAGCTTGATTCGTTGTATTAAGCACGAATACATGCTTTTCGCGCAGTTATAAGAGAAAAAGTTTTGACGAGTATCACGTGGATACTTGTAAAACCGATGCGTTCAGATACAGCTCGTTTCGGTCTAAAACAACTTGTTTCGTTTTATTAAGCACGAATACATGCTTTTCGCGCAGTTATAAGAGAAAAAGTTTTGACGCGTATCAGAGGAACACTTGTAAAACCGATGTGTTGTGATTTACCTCGTTTCGGTCTAAAACAGCTTGTTTCGCTGTATTAAGCAAGAATACATGCTTTTCGCGCAGTTATAAGAGAAAAAGTTTTAAGGTGTGTCACAGGGACACTTGTAAAACCGATGTGTTCAGATTTACCTCGGTTCGGTCTAAAACAGGTTGTTTCGCTGTATTAAGCAAGAATACATGCTTTTCGCGCAGTTATAAGAGAAAAAGTTTTGACGCGTATCACATGGACACTTTTAAAACCGATGTGTTCAGAATTAGCTCGTTTCGGTCTAAAACAGCTTGTTTCGTTGTATTAAGCACGAATACATGCTTTTCGCGCAGTTATAAGAGAAAAAGTTTTGACGCGTATCAGAGGAACACTTGTAAAACCGATGTGTTGTGATTTAGCTCGTTTCGGTCTAAAACAGCTTGTTTCGTTGTATTAAGCATGAATACATGCTTTTCGCGCAGTTATAAGAGAAACAGTTTTGACGCGTATCAGAGGAACACTTGTAAAACCGATGTGTTGTGATTTAGCTCGTTTCGGTTTAAAACAGCTTGTTTCGTTGTATTAAGCAAGAATACATGCTTTTCGCGCAGTTATTAGAGAAAAAGTTTTGACGAGTATCACGTGGAACACTTGTAATACCGATGTGTTGTGATTTGGCTCGTTTTGGTGTAAAACAGCTTGTTTCGTTGTATTAAGCACGAATACATGCTTTTCGCGCAGTTATAAGAGAAAAAGTTTTGACGCGTATCAGAGGAACACTTGTAAAACCGATGTGTTCAGATTTACCTCTTTTCGGACTAAAACAGCTTGTTTCGTTGTATTAAGCACGAATACATGCTTTTCGCGCAGTTATAAAAGAAAAAGTTTTAAAGGCGTGTCACAGGGACACTTGTAAAACCGATGTGTTCAGATTTACCTCGTTTCGGTCTAAAACAGCTTGTTTCTTTGAACTAAGCACGAATACATGCTTTTCGCGCAGTTATAAGAGAAAAAAGTTTTGACGCGTATCAGAGGAACACTTGTAAAACCGATGTGTTGTGATTTAGCTCGTTTCGGTCTAAAACAGCTTGTTTCGCTGTATTAAGCAAGAATACATGCTTTTCGCGCAGTTATAAGAGAAAAAGTTTTGACGCGTATCAGAGGAACACTTGTAAAACCGATGTGTTGTGATTTAGCTCGTTTCGGTCTAAAACAGCTTGTTTCGCTGTATTAAGCAAGAATACATGCTTTTCGCGCAGTTATAAGAGAGAAAGTTTTAAAGGCGTGTCACAGGGACACTTGTAAAACCGATGTGTTCAGATTTACCCCGTTTCGGTCTAAAACAGCTTGTTTCGTTAGACTAAGCACGATTACATGCTTTTCGCGCAGTTATAAGAGAAAAAAGTTTTGACGCGTATCAGAGGAACACTTGTAAAACCGATGTGTTGTGATTTAGCTCGTTTCGGTCTAAAACAGCTTGTTTCGCTGTATTAAGCAAGGATACGTGCTTTTCGCGCAGTTATAAGAGAAAAAGTTTTGACGCGTGTCACAGGGACACGTGTAAAACCGACGTGTTCAGATTTAGCTCGTTTCGGTCTAAAACAGCTTGATTCGTTGTATTAAGCACGAATACATGCTTTTCGCGCAGTTATAAGAGAAAAAGTTTTGACGAGTATCACGTGGATACTTGTAAAACCGATGCGTTCAGATACAGCTCGTTTCGGTCTAAAACAGCTTGTTTCGTTGTATTAACCACGAAGACATGCTTTTCGCGCAGTTATAAGAGAAAAAGTTTTAAAGGCGTGTCACAGGGACACTTGTAAAACCGATGTGTTCAGATTTACCTCGTTTCGGTCTAAAACAGCATGTTTCGTTGAACTAAGCACGAATACATGCTTTTCGCGCAGTAATAAGAGAAAAAAGTTTTGACGCGTATCAGAGGAACACTTGTAATACCGATGTGTTGTGATTTGGCTCGTTTCGGTCTAAAACAGCTTGTTTCGTTGTATTAAGCAAGAATACATGCTTTTCGCGTAGTTATAAGAGAAAAAGTTTTGACGCGTATCACAGGAACACTTGTAAAACCGATGTGTTCAGATTTAAATCTTTTCGGACTAAAACAGCTTGTTTCGTTGTATTAGGCAGGAATACATGCTTTTCGCGCAGTTATAAGAGAAAAAGTTTTGACGCGTATCAGAGGAACACTTGTAAAACCGATGTGTTGTGATTTAGCTCGTTTCGGTCTAAAACAGCTTGTTTAGCTGTATTAAGCAGGAATACATGCTTTTCGCGCAGTTATAAGAGAAAAAGTTTTGACGCGTGTCACAGGGACACTTGTAAAACCGATGTGTTCAGATTTAGCTCGTTTCGGTCTAAAACAACTTGTGTCGTTGTATTAAGCACGAATACATGCTTCTCGCGCAGTAATAAGAGAAAAAAGTTTTGACGCGTATCAGAGGAACACTTGTAAAACCGATGTGTTGTGATTTACCTCGTTTCGGTCTAAAACAGCTTGTTTCGCTGTATTAAGCAAGAATACGTGCTTTTCACGCAGTTATAAGAGAAAAAGTTTTAAAGGCGTGTCACCGGGACACTTGTAAAACCGATGTGTTCAGATTTACCTCGTTTCGGTCTAAAACAGCTTGTTTCGTTGTATTAAGCACGAATACATGCTTTTCGCGCAGTTATAAGAGAAAAAGTTTTGACGCGTATCAGAGGAACACTTGTAAAACCGATGTGTTCAGATTTACCTCTTTTCGGACTAAAACAGCTTGTTTCGTTGTATAAAGCACGAATACATGCTTTTCGCGCAGTTATAAGAAAAAAAGTTTTAAAGGCGTGTCAAAGGGACACTTGTAAAACCGATGTGTTCAGATTTACCTCGTTTTGGTCTAAAACAGCTTGTTTCATTGAACTAAGCACGAATACATGCTTTTCGCGCAGTTATAAGAGAAAACAGTTTTGACGCGTACAAGAGGAACACTTGTAAAACCGATGAGTTGTGATTTAGCTCGTTTCGGTATAAAACAACTTGTTTCGCTGTATTAAGCAAGAATACATGCTTTTCGCGCAGTTATAAGAGAAAAAGTTTTGACGCGTGTCACAGGGACACTTGTAAAACCGATGTGTTGTGATTTAGCTCGTTTCGGTCGAAAACAGCTTGTTGCGTTGTATTAAGCAAGAATACATGCTTTTCGCGCAGTTATAAGAGAAAAAGTTTTGACGCGTGTCACAGGGACACTTGTAAAACCGATGTGTTCAGATTTAGCTCGTTTCGGTCTAAAACAGCTTGTTTCGTTGTATTAAGCACGAATACATGCTTTTCGCGCAGTTATAAGAAAAAAAGTTTTAAAGGCGTGTCAAAGGGACACTTGTAAAACCGATGTGTTCAGATTTACCTCGTTTTGGTCTAAAACAGCTTGTTTCATTGAACTAAGCACGAATACATGCTTTTCGCGCAGTTATAAGAGAAAACAGTTTTGACGCGTACAAGAGGAACACTTGTAAAACCGATGTGTTCAGATTTACCTCTTTTCGGACTAAAACAGCTTGTTTCGTTGTATAAAGCACGAATACATGCTTTTCGCGCAGTTATAAGAAAAAAAGTTTTAAAGGCGTGTCAAAGGGACACTTGTAAAACCGATGTGTTCAGATTTACCTCGTTTTGGTCTAAAACAGCTTGTTTCATTGAACTAAGCACGAATACATGCTTTTCGCGCAGTTATAAGAGAAAAAGTTTTGACGCGTGTCACAGGGACACTTGTAAAACCGATGCGTTCAGATTTAGCTCGTTTCGGTCTAAAACAGCTTGTTTCGTTGTATTAAGCACGAATACATGCTTTTCGCGCAGTTATAAGAGAAAAAATTAGACGCGTATCGGAGGAAAACTTCTAAAACCGATGTGTTGTGATTTAGCTCGTTTCGGTCTAAAACAGGTTGTTTCGCTGTATTAAGCAAGAATACATGCTTTTCGCGCAGTTATAAGAGAAAAAGTTTTGACGCGTATCACATGGACACTTTCAAAACCGATGTGTTCAGATTTAGCTCGTTTCGGTCTAAAACAGCTTGTTTCGTTGTATTAAGCACGAATACATGCTTTTCGCGCAGTTATAAGAGAAAAAGTTTAGACGCCTATCAGAGGAACACTTGTAAAACCGATGTGTTGTGATTTAGCTCGTTTCGGTCTAAAACAGCTTGTTTCGTTGTATTAAGCAAGAATACATGCTTTTCGCGCAGTTATAAGAGAAAAAGTTTTGACGCGTATCAGAGGAACACTTGTAAAACCGATGTGTTCAGATTTACCTCTTTTCGGACTAAAACAGCTTGTTTCGTTGTATTTAGCACGAATACATGCTTTTCGCGCAGTTATAAGAGGAAAAGTTTTGACGCGTATCAGAGGAACACTTGTAAAACCGATGTGGTGTGATTTAGCTCGTTTCGGTCTAAAACAGCTTGTTTCGCTGTATTAAGCAAGGATACGTGCTTTTCGCGCAGTTATAAGAGAAAAAGTTTTGACGCGCGTCACAGGGACACGTGTAAAACCGACGAGTTCAGATTTAGCTCGTTTCGGACTAAAACAGCTTGATTCGTTGTATTAAGCACGAATACATGCTTTTCGCGCAGTTATAAGAGAAAAAGTTTTGACGAGTATCACGTGGATACTTGTAAAACCGATGCGTTCAGATAAAGCTCGTTTCGGTCTAAAACAACTTGTTTCGTTTTATTAAGCACGAATACATGCTTTTCGCGCAGTTATAAGAGAAAAAGTTTTGACGCGTATCAGAGGAACACTTGTAAAACCGATGTGTTGTGATTTACCTCGTTTCGGTCTAAAACAGCTTGTTTCGCTGTATTAAACAAGAATACATGCTTTTCACGCAGTTATAAGAGAAAAAGTTTTAAAGGCGTGTCACAGGGACACTTGTAAAACCGATGTGTTCAGATTTACCTCGTTTTGGTCTAAAACAGGTTGTTTCGCTGTATTAAGCAAGAATACATGCTTTTCGCGCAGTTATAAGAGAAAAAGTTTTGACGCGTATCACATGGACACTTTTAAAACCGATGTGTTCAGATTTAGCTCGTTTCGGTCTAAAACAGCTTGTTTCGTTGTATTAAGCACGAATACATGCTTTTCGCGCAGTTATAAGAGAAAAAGTTTTGACGCGTATCAGAGGAACACTTGTAAAACCGATGTGTTCAGATTTACCTCTTTTCGGACTAAAACAGCTTGTTTCGTTGTATAAAGCACGAATACATGCTTTTCGCGCAGTTATAAGAAAAAAAGTTTTAAAGGCGTGTCACAGGGACACTTGTAAAACCGATGTGTTCAGATTTACCTCGTTTTGGTCTAAAACAGCTTGTTTCATTGAACTAAGCACGAATACATGCTTTTCGCGCAGTTATAAGAGAAAATAGGTTTGACGCGTACAAGAGGAACACTTGTAAAACCGATGTGTTGCGATTTAGCTCGTTTCGGTATAAAACAGCTTGTTTCGCTGTATTAAGCAAGAATACATGCTTTTCGCGCAGTTATAAGAGAAAAAGTTTTGACGCGTGTCACAGGGACACTTGTAAAACCGATGTGTTGTGATTTAGCTCGTTTCGGTCTAAAACAGCTTGTTGCGTTGTATTAAGCAAGAATACATGCTTTTCGCGCAGTTATAAGAGAAAAAGTTTTGACGCGTGTCACAGGGACACTTGTAAAACCGATGTGTTCAGATTTAGCTCGTTTCGGTCTAAAACAGCTTGTTTCGTTGTATTAAGCACGAATACATGCTTTTCGCGCAGTTATAAGAAAAAAAGTTTTAAAGGCGTGTCAAAGGGACACTTGTAAAACCGATGTGTTCAGATTTACCTCGTTTTGGTCTAAAACAGCTTGTTTCATTGAACTAAGCACGAATACATGCTTTTCGCGCAGTTATAAGAGAAAACAGTTTTGACGCGTACAAGAGGAACACTTGTAAAACCGATGTGTTGTGATTTAGCTCGTTTCGGTATAAAACAACTTGTTTCGCTGTATTAAGCAAGAATACATGCTTTTCGCGCAGTTATAAGAGAAAAAGTTTTGACGCGTGTCACAGGGACACTTGTAAAACCGATGTGTTGTGATTTAGCTCGTTTCGGTCTAAAACAGCTTGTTGCGTTGTATTAAGCAAGAATACATGCTTTTCGCGCAGTTATAAGAGAAAAAGTTTTGACGCGTGTCACAGGGACATTTGTAAAACCGATGTGTTCAGATTTAGCTCGTTTCGGTCTAAAACAGCTTGTTTCGTTGTATTAAGCACGAATACATGCTTTTCGCGCAGTTATAAGAGAAAAAATTAGACGCGTATCGGAGGAACACTTCTAAAACCGATGTGTTGTGATTTAGCTCGTTTCGGTCTAAAACAGCTTGTTGCGTTGTATTAAGCAAGAATACATGCTTTTCGCGCAGTTATAAGAGAAAAAATTTTGACGCGTATCAGAGGAACACTTGTAAAACCGATGTGTTGTGATTTAGCTCGTTTCGGTCTAAAACAGGTTGTTTCGCTGTATTAAGCAAGAATACATGCTTTTCGCGCAGTTATAAGAGAAAAAGTTTTGACGCGTATCACATGGACACTTTTAAAACCGATGTGTTCAGATTTAGCTCGTTTCGGTCTAAAACAGCTTGTTTCGTTGTATTAAGCACGAATACATGCTTTTCGCGCAGTTATAAGAGAAAAAGTTTAGACGCGTATCAGAGGAACACTTGTAAAACCGATGTGTTGTGATTTAGCTCGTTTCGGTCTAAAACAGCTTGTTTCGTTGTATTAAGCAAGAATACATGCTTTTCGCGCAGTTATAAGAGAAAAAGTTTTGACGCGTATCAGAGGAACACTTGTAAAACCGATGTGTTCAGATTTACCTCTTTTCGGACTAAAACAGCTTGTTTCGTTGTATTAAGCACGAATACATGCTTTTCGCGCAGTTATAAGAGAAAAAGTTTTGACGCGTATCAGAGGAACACTTGTAAAACCGATGTGTTGTGATTTAGCTCGTTTCGGTCTAAAACAGCTTGTTTCGCTGTATTAAACAAGGATACGTGCTTTTCGCGCAGTTATAAGAAAAAAAGTTTTGACGCGCGTCACAGGGGCACGTGTAAAACCGACGAGTTCAGATTTAGCTCGTTTCGGACTAAAACAGCTTGATTCGTTGTATTAAGCACGAATACACGCTTTTCGCGCAGTTATAAGAGAAAAAGTTTTGACGAGTATCACGTGGATACTTGTAAAACCGATGCGTTCAGATACAGCTCGTTTCGGTCTAAAACAACTTGTTTCGTTTTATTAAGCACGAATACATGCTTTTCGCGCAGTTATAAGAGAAAAAGTTTTGACGCGTATCAGAGGAACACTTGTAAAACCGATGTGTTCAGATTTACCTCTTTTCGGACTAAAACAGCTTGTTTCGTTGTATTAGGCAGGAATACATGCTTTTCGCGCAGTTATAAGAGAAAAAGTTTTGACGCGTATCAGAGGAACACTTGTAAAACCGATGTGTTGTGATTTAGCTCGTTTCGGTCTAAAACAGCTTGTTTAGCTGTATTAAGCAGGAATACATGCTTTTCGCGCAGTTATAAGAGAAAAAGTTTTGACGCGTATCACATGGACACTTTTAAAACCGATGTGTTCAGATTTAGCTCGTTTCGGTCTAAAACAGCTTGTTTCGTTGTATTAAGCACGAATACATGCTTTTCGCGCAGTTATAAGAGAAAAAGTTTTGACGCGTATCAGAGGAACACTTGTAAAACCGATGTGTTCAGATTTACCTCTTTTCGGACTAAAACAGCTTGTTTCGTTGTATAAAGCACGAATACATGCTTTTCGCGCAGTTATAAGAAAAAAGTTTTAAAGGCGTGTCACAGGGACACTTGTAAAACCGATGTGTTCAGATTTACCTCGTTTTGGTCTAAAACAGCTTGTTTCATTGAACTAAGCACGAATACATGCTTTTCGCGCAGTTATAAGAGAAAATAGTTTTGACGCGTACAAGAGGAACACTTGTAAAACCGATGTGTTGTGATTTAGCTCGTTTCGGTATAAAACAGCTTGTTTCGCTGTATTAAGCAAGAATACATGCTTCTCGCGCAGTTATAAGAGAAAAAGATTTGACGCGTGTCACAGGGACACTTGTAAAACCGATGTGTTGTGATTTAGCTCGTTTCGGTCTAAAACAGCTTGCTGCGTTGTATTAAGCAAGAATACATGCTTTTCGCGCAGTTATAAGAGAAAAAGTTTTGACGCGTGTCACAGGGACACTTGTAAAACCGATGTGTTCAGATTTAGCTCGTTTCGGTCTAAAACAGCTTGTTTCGTTGTATTAAGCACGAATACATGCTTTTCGCGCAGTTATAAGAGAAAAAATTAGACGCGTATCGGAGGAACACTTCTAAAACCGATGTGTTGTGATTTAGCTCGTTTCGGTCTAAAACAGCTTGTTGCGTTGTATTAAGCAAGAATACATGCTTTTCGCGCAGTTATAAGAGAAAAAATTTTGACGCGTATCAGAGGAACACTTGTAAAACCGATGTGTTGTGATTTAGCTCGTTTCGGTCTAAAACAGGTTGTTTCGCTGTATTAAGCAAGAATACATGCTTTTCGCGCAGTTATAAGAGAAAAAGTTTTGACGCGTATCACATGGACACTTTTAAAACCGATGTGTTCAGATTTAGCTCGTTTCGGTCTAAAACAGCTTGTTTCGTTGTATTAGGCACGAATACATGCTTTTCGCGCAGTTATAAGAGAAAAAGTTTAGACGCGTATCAGAGGAACACTTGTAAAACCGATGTGTAGTGATTTAGCTCGTTTCGGTCTAAAACAGCTTGTTTCGTTGTATTAAGCAAGAATACATGCTTTTCGCGCAGTTATAAGAGAAAAAGTTTTGACGCGTATCAGAGGAACACTTGTAAAACCGATGTGTTCAGATTTACCTCTTTTCGGACTAGAACAGCTTGTTTCGTTGTATTAAGCACGAATACATGCTTTTCGCGCAGTTATAAGAGAAAAAGTTTTGACGCGTATCAGAGGAACACTTGTAAAACCGATGTTGTGATTTAGCTCGTTTCGGTCTAAAACAGCTTGTTTCGCTGTATTAAGCAAGGATACGTGCTTTTCGCGCAGTTATAAGAGAAAAAGTTTTGACGCGCGTCACAGGGACACGTGTAAAACCGACGAGTTCAGATTTAGCTCGTTTCGGACTAAAACAGCTTGATTCGTTGTATTAAGCACGAATACATGCTTTTCGCGCAGTTATAAGAGAAAAAGTTTTGACGAGTATCACGTGGATACTTGTAAAACCGATGCGTTCAGATACAGCTCGTTTCGGTCTAAAACAACTTGTTTCGTTTTATTAAGCACGAATACATGCTTTTCGCGCAGTTATAAGAGAAAAAGTTTTGACGCGTATCAGAGGAACACTTGTAAAACCGATGTTGTGATTTAGCTCGTTTCGGTCTAAAACAGCTTGTTTCGCTGTATTAAGCAAGGATACGTGCTTTTCGCGCAGTTATAAGAGAAAAAGTTTTGACGCGCGTCACAGGGACACGTGTAAAACCGACGAGTTCAGATTTAGCTCGTTTCGGACTAAAACAGCTTGATTCGTTGTATTAAGCACGAATACATGCTTTTCGCGCAGTTATAAGAGAAAAAGTTTTGACGAGTATCACGTGGATACTTGTAAAACCGATGCGTTCAGATACAGCTCGTTTCGGTCTAAAACAACTTGTTTCGTTTTATTAAGCACGAATACATGCTTTTCGCGCAGTTATAAGAGAAAAAGTTTTGACGCGTATCAGAGGAACACTTGTAAAATCGATGTGTTGTGATTTACCTCGTTTCGGTCTAAAACAGCTTGTTTCGCTGTATTAAGCAAGAATACATGCTTTTCGCGCAGTTATAAGAGAAAAAGTTTTAAAGGCGTGTCACAGGGACACTTGTAAAACCGATGTGTTCAGATTTACCTCGTTTCGGTCTAAAACAGGTTGTTTCGCTGTATTAAGCAAGAATACATGCTTTTCGCGCAGTTATAAGAGAAAAAGTTTTGACGCGTATCACATGGACACTTTTAAAACCGATGTGTTCAGATTTAGCTCGTTTCGGTCTAAAACAGCTTGTTTCGTTGTATTAAGCACGAATACATGCTTTTCGCGCAGTTATAAGAGAAAAAGTTTTGACGCGTATCAGAGGAACACTTGTAAAACCGATGTGTTCAGATTTACCTCTTTTCGGACTAAAACAGCTTGTTTCGTTGTATAAAGCACGAATACATGCTTTTCGCGCAGTTATAAGAAAAAAAGTTTTAAAGGCGTGTCACAGGGACACTTGTAAAACCGATGTGTTCAGATTTACCTCGTTTTGGTCTAAAACAGCTTGTTTCATTGAACTAAGCACGAATACATGCTTTTCGCGCAGTTATAAGAGAAAATAGTTTTGACGCGTACAAGAGGAACACTTGTAAAACCGATGTGTTGTGATTTAGCTCGTTTCGGTTTAAAACAGGTTGTTTCGCTGTACTAAGCAAGAATACATGCTTTTTGCGCAGTTATAAGAGAAAAAGTTTTGACGCGTATCACATGGACACTTTTAAAACCGATGTGTTCAGATTTAGCTCGTTTCGGTCTAAAACAGCTTGTTTCGTTGTATTAAGCACGAATACATGCTTTTCGCGCAGTTATAAGAGAAAAAGTTTAGACGCGTATCAGAGGAACACTTGTAAAACCGATGTGTAGTGATTTAGCTCGTTTCGGTCTAAAACAGCTTGTTTCGTTGTATTAAGCAAGAATACATGCTTTTCGCGCAGTTATAAGAGAAAAAGTTTTGACGGGTATCAGAGGAACACTTGTAAAACCGATGTGTTCAGATTTACCTCTTTTCGGACTAGAACAGCTTGTTTCGTTGTATTAAGCACGAATACATGCTTTTCGCGCAGTTATAAGAGAAAAAGTTTTGACGCGTATCAGAGTAACACTTGTAAAACCGATGTTGTGATTTAGCTCGTTTCGGTCTAAAACAGCTTGTTTCGCTGTATTAAGCAAGGATACGTGCTTTTCGCGCAGTTATAAGAGAAAAAGTTTTGACGCGTGTCACAGGGACACTTGTAAAACCGATGTGTTCAGATTTAGCTCGTTTCGGTCTAAAACAACTTGTTTCGTTGTATTAAGCACGAATACATGCTTCTCGAGCAGTTATAAGAGAAAAAAGTTTTGACGCGTATCAGAGGAACACTTGTAAAACCCATGTGTTGTGATTTAGCTTGTTTTTGTCTAAAACAGCTTGTTTCGCTGTATTAAGCAAGAATACGTGCTTTTCGCGCAGTTATAAGAGAAAAAGTTTTGACGCGTATCAGAGGAACACTTGTAAAACCGATGTGTTGTGATTTACCTCGTTTCGGTCTAAAACAGCTTGTTTCGCTGTATTAAGCAAGAATACATGCTTTTCGCGCAGTTATAAGAGAAAAAGTTTTGACGCGTATCACATGGACACTTTTAAAGCCGATGTGTTCAGATTTAGCTCGTTTCGGTCTAAAACAGCTTGTTTCGTTGTATTAAGCACGAATACATGCTTTTCGCGCAGTTATAAGAGAAAAAGTTTTGACGCGTATCAGAGGAACACTTGTAAAACCGATGTGTTCAGATTTACCTCTTTTCGGACTAAAACAGCTTGTTTCGTTGTATAAAGCACGAATACATGCTTTTCGCGCAGTTATAAGAAAAAAAGTTTTAAAGGCGTGTCACAGGGACACTTGTAAAACCGATGTGTTCAGATTTACCTCGTTTTGGTCTAAAACAGCTTGTTTCATTGAACTAAGCACGAATACATGCTTTTCGCGCAGTTATAAGAGAAAACAGTTTTGACGCGTACAAGAGGAACACTTGTAAAACCGATGTGTTGTGATTTAGCTCGTTTCGGTATAAAACAGCTTGTTTCGCTGTATTAAGCAAGAATACATGCTTTTCGCGCAGTTATAAGAGAAAAAGTTTTGACGCGTGTCACAGGGACACTTGTAAAACCGATGTGTTGTGATTTAGCTCGTTTCGGTCTAAAACAGCTTTTTGCGTTGTATTAAGCAAGAATACATGCTTTTCGCGCAGTTATAAGAGAAAAAGTTTTGACGCGTGTCACAGGGACACGTAAAACCGATGTGTTCAGATTTAGCTCGTTTCGGTCTAAAACAGCTTGTTTCGTTGTATTAAGCACGAATACATGCTTTTCGCGCAGTTATAAGAGAAAAAATTAGACGCGTATCGGAGGAACACTTCTAAAACCGATGTGTTGTGATTTAGCTCGTTTCGGTCTAAAACAGCTTGTTGCGTTGTATTAAGCAAGAATACATGCTTTTCGCGCAGTTATAAGAGAAAAAATTTTGACGCGTATCAGAGAACACTTGTAAAACCGATGTGTTGTGATTTAGCTCGTTTCGGTCTAAAACAGGTTGTTTCGCTGTATTAAGCAAGAATACATGCTTTTCGCGCAGTTATAAGAGAAAAAGTTTTGACGCGTATCACATGGACACTTTTAAAACCGATGTGTTCAGATTTAGCTCGTTTCGGTCTAAAACAGCTTGTTTCGTTGTATTAAGCACGAATACATGCTTTTCGCGCAGTTATAAGAGAAAAAGTTTTGACGCGTATCAGAGGAACACTTGTAAAACCGATGTGTTGTGATTTAGCTCGTTTCGGTCTAAAACAGCTTGTTTCGCTGTATTAAGCAAGAATACATGCTTTTCGCGCAGTTATTAGAAATAAAGTTTTGACGAGTATCACGTGGAACACGTAATACCGATGTGTTGTGATTTGGCTCGTTTCGGTCTAAAACAGCTTGTTTCGTTGAACTAAGCACGAAGACATGCTTTTCGCGCAGTTATAAGAGAAAAAGTTTTAAAGGCGTGTCACAGGGACACTTGTAAAACCGATGTGTTCAGATTTACCTCGTTTCGGTCTAAAACAGCTTGTTTCGTTGAACTAAGCACGAATACATGCTTTTCGCGCAGTAATAAGAGAAAAAAGTTTTGACGCGTATCAGAGGAACACTTGTAATACCGATGTGTTGTGATTTGGCTCGTTTCGGTCCAAAACAGCTTGTTTCGTTGTATTAAGCAAGAATACATGCTTTTCGCGCAGTTATAAGAGAAAAAGTTTTGACGCGTATCAGAGGAACACTTGTAAAACCGATGTGTTCAGATTTACCTCTTTTCGGACTAAAACAGCTTGTTTCGTTGTATTATTCAGGAATACATGCTTTTCGCGCAGTTATAAGAGAAAAAGTTTTGACGCGTATCAGAGGAACACTTGTAAAACCGATGTGTTGTGATTTAGCTCGTTTCGGTCTAAAACAGCTTGTTTAGCTGTATTAAGCAGGAATACATGCTTTTCGCGCAGTTATAAGAGAAAAAGTTTTGACGCGTGTCACAGGGACACTTGTAAAACCGATGAGTTCAGATTTAGCTCGTTTCGGTCTAAAACAACTTGTTTCGTTGTATTAAGCACGAATACATGCTTCTCGAGCAGTTATAAGAGAAAAAAGTTTTGACGCGTATCAGAGGAACACTTGTAAAACCGATGTGTTGTGATTTAGCTTGTTTTGGTCTAAAACAGCTTGTTTCGCTGTATTAAGCAAGAATACGTGCTTTTCGCGCAGTTATAAGAGAAAAAGTTTTGACGCGTGTCACAGGGACACTTGTAAAACCGATGTGTTCAGATCTAGCTCGTTTTGGTGTAAAACAGCTTGTTTCGTTGTATTAAGCACGAATACATGCTTTTCGCGCAGTTATAAGAGAAAAAGTTTAGACGCGTATCAGAGGAACACTTGTAAAACCGATGTGTTGTGATTTAGCTCGTTTCGGTCTAAAACAGCTTGTTTCGTTGTATTAAGCAAGAATACATGCTTTTCGCGCAGTTATAAGAGAAAAAGTTTTGACGTGTATCAGAGGAACACTTGTAAAACCGATGTGTTCAGATTTACCTCTTTTCGGACTAAAACAGCTTGTTTCGTTGTATTAAGCACGAATACATGCTTTTCGCGCAGTTATAAGAGAAAAAGTTTTGACGCGTGTCACAGGGACACTTGTAAAACCGATGTGTTCAGATTTAACTCGTTTCGGTCTAAAACAGCTTGGTTCGCTGTATTAAGCAAGAATACATGCTTTTCGCGCAGTTATAAGAGAAAAAGTTTTGACGCGTGTCACAGGGACACTTGTAAAACCGATGTGTTGTGATTTAGCTCGTTTCGGTCTAAAACAGCTTGTTTCGTTGTATTAAGCAAGAATACATGCTTTTCGCGCAGTTATAAGAGAAAAAGTTTTGACGCGTATCAGAGGAACACTTGTAAAACCGATGTGTTGTGATTTAGCTCGTTTCGGTCTAAAACGGCTTGTTTCGCTGTATTAAGCAAGAATACAAGCTTTTCGCGCAGTTATAAGCGAGAAAGTGTAGACGCGTATCAGAGGAACACTTGTAAAACCGATGTGTTGTGATTTAGCTCGTATCGGTCTAAAACAGCTTGTTTCGTTGTATTAAGCATGAATACATGCTTTTCGCGCAGTTATAAGAGAAAAAGTTTTGACGCGTATCAGAGGAACACTTGTAAAACCGATGTGTTGTGATTTAGCTCGTTTCGGTCTAAAACAGCTTGTTTCGTTGTATTAAGCAAGAATACATGCTTTTCGCGCAGTTATTAGAGAAAAAGTTTTGACGAGTATCACGTGGAACACTTGTAATACCGATGTGTTGTGATTTGGCTCGTTTTGGTGTAAAACAGCTTGTTTCGTTGTATTAAGCACGAATACATGCTTTTCGCGCAGTTATAAGAGAAAAAGTTTAGACGCGTATCAGAGGAACACTTGTAAAACCGATGTGTTCAGATTTACCTCTTTTCGGACTAATACAGCTTGTTTCGTTGTATTAAGCACGAATACATGCTTTTCGCGCAGTTATAAGAGAAAAAGTTTTAAAGGCGTGTCGCAGGGACACTTGTAAAACCGATGTGTTCAGATTTACCTCGTTTCGGTCTAAAACAGCTTGTTTCTTTGAACTAAGCACGAATACATGCTTTGCGCGCAGTTATAAGAGAAAAAAGTTTTGACGCGTATCAGAGGAACACTTGTAAAACCGATGTGTTGTGATTTAGCTCGTTTCGGTCTAAAACAGGTTGTTTCGCTGTATTAAGCAAGAATACATGCTTTTCGCGCAGTTATAAGAGAAAAAGTTTTGACGCGTATCAGAGGAACACTTGTAAAACCGATGTGTTGTGATTTAGCTCGTTTCGGTCTAAAACAGCTTGTTTCGCTGTATTAAGCACGAATACATGCTTTTCGCGCAGTTATAAGAGAAAAAGTTTTAAAGGCGTGTCGCAGGGACACTTGTAAAACCGATGTGTTCAGATTTACCTCGTTTCGGTCTAAAACAGCTTGTTTCTTTGAACTAAGCACGAATACATGCTTTGCGCGCAGTTATAAGAGAAAAAAGTTTTGACGCGTATCAGAGGAACACTTGTAAAACCGATGTGTTGTGATTTAGCTCGTTTCGGTCTAAAACAGCTTGTCTCGCTGTATTAAGCAAGGATACGTGCTTTTCGCGCAGTTATGAGAGAAAAAGTTTTGACGCGTGTCACAGGAACACGTGTAAAACCGACGTGTTCAGATTTAGCTCGTTTCGGTCTAAAACAGCTTGATTCGTTGTATTAAGCACGAATACATGCTTTTCGCGCAGTTATAAGAGAAAAAGTTTTGACGAGTATCACGTGGATACTTGTAAAACCGATGCGTTCAGATACAGCTCGTTTCGGTCTAAAACAGCTTGTTTCGTTGTATTAAGCACGAAGACATGCTTTTCGCGCAGTTATAAGAGAAAAAGTTTTAAAGGCGTGTCACAGGGACACTTGTAAAACCGATGTGTTCAGATTTACCTCGTTTCGGTCTAAAACAGCATGTTTCGTTGAACTAAGCACGAATACATGCTTTTCGCGCAGTAATAAGAGAAAAAAGTTTCGACGCGTATCAGAGGAACACTTGTAATACCGATGTGTTGTGATTTGGCTCGTTTCGGTCTAAAACAGCTTGTTTCGTTGTATTAAGCAAGAATACATGCTTTTCGCGCAGTTATAAGAGAAAAAGTTTTGACGGGTATCACAGGAACACTTGTAAAACCGATGTGTTCAGATTTAAATCTTTTCGGACTAAAACAGCTTGTTTCGTTGTATTAGGCAGGAATACATGCTTTTCGCGCAGTTATAAGAGAAAAAGTTTTGACGCGTATCAGAGGAACACTTGTAAAACCGATGTGTTGTGATTTAGCTCGTTTCGGTCTAAAACAGCTTGTTTAGCTGTATTAAGCAGGAATACATGCTTTTCGCGCAGTTATAAGAGAAAAAGTTTTGACGCGTGTCACTGGGACACTTGTAAAACCGATGTGTTCAGATTTAGCTCGTTTCGGTCTAAAACAACTTGTGTCGTTGTATTAAGCACGAATACATGCTTCTCGCGCAGTATAAGAGAAAAAAGTTTTGACGCGTATCAGAGGAACACTTGTAAAACCGATGTGTTGTGATTTAGCTTGTTTTGGTCTAAAACAGCTTGTTTCGCTGTATTAAGCAAGAATACGTGCTTTTCGCGCAGTTATAAGAGAAAAAGTTTTGACGCGTGTCACAGGGACACCTGTAAAACCGATGTGTTCAGATCTAGCTCGTTTTGGTGTAAAACAGATTGTTTCGTTGTATTAAGCACGAATACATGCTTTTCGTGCAGTTATAAGAGAAAAAGTTTTGACGCGTATCAGAGGAACACTTGTAAAACCGATGTGTTGTGATTTAGCTCGTTTCAGTCTAAAACAGCTTGTTTCGCTGTATTAAGCAAGGATACGTGCTTTTCGCGCAGTTATAAGAGAAAAAGTTTTGACGCGTATCAGAGGAACACTTGTAAAACCGATGTGTTGTGATTTACCTCGTTTCGGTCTAAAACAGCTTGTTTCGCTGTATTAAGCAAGAATACATGCTTTTCGCGCAGTTATAAGAGAAAAAGTTTTAAAGGCGTGTCACAGGGACACTTGTAAAACCGATGTGTTCAGATTTACCTCGTTTCGGTCTAAAACAGGTTGTTTCGCTGTATTAAGCAAGAATACATGCTTTTCGCGCAGTTATAAGAGAAAAAGTTTTGACGCGTATCACATGGACACTTTTAAAACCGATGTGTTCAGATTTAGCTCGTTTCGGTCTAAAACAGCTTGTTTCGTTGTATTAAGCACGAATACATGCTTTTCGCGCAGTTATAAGAGAAAAAGTTTTGACGCGTATCAGAGGAACACTTGTAAAACCGATGTGTTCAGATTTACCTCTTTTCGGACTAAAACAGCTTGTTTCGTTGTATAAAGCACGAATACATGCTTTTCGCGCAGTTATAAGAAAAAAAGTTTTAAAGGCGTGTCACAGGGACACTTGTAAAACCGATGTTTTCAGATTTACCTCGTTTTGGTCTAAAACAGCTTGTTTCATTGAACTAAGCACGAATACATGCTTTTCGCGCAGTTATAAGAGAAAAAAGTTTTGACGCGTATCAGAGGAACACTTGTAAAACCGATGTGTTGCGATTTAGCTCGTTTCGGTCTAAAACAGCTTGTTTCGCTGTATTAAGCAAGAATACATGCTTTTCGCGCAGTTATAAGAGAAAAAGTTTTGACGCGTGTCACAGGGACACTTGTAAACCGATGTGTTGTGATTTAGCTCGTTTCGGTCTAAAACAGCTTGTTGCGTTGTATTAAGCAAGAATACATGCTTTTCGCGCAGTTATAAGAGAAAAAGTTTTGACGCGTGTCACAGGGACACTTGTAAAACCGATGTGTTCAGATTTAGCTCGTTTCGGTCTAAAACAGGTTGTTTCGCTGTATTAAGCAAGAATACATGCTTTTCGCGCAGTTATAAGAGAAAAAGTTTTGACGCGTATCACATGGACACTTTTAAAACCGATGTGTTCAGATTTAGCTCGTTTCGGTCTAAAACAGCTTGTTTCGTTGTATTAAGCACGAATACATGTTTTCGCGCAGTTATAAGAGAAAAAGTTTTGACGCGTATCAGAGGAACACTTGTAAAACCGATGTGTTGTGATTTAGCTCGTTTCGGTCTAAAACAGCTTGTTTCGCTGTATTAAGCAAGAATACATGCTTTTCGCGCAGTTATTAGAAATAAAGTTTTGACGAGTATCACGTGGAACACTTGTAATACCGATGTGTTGTGATTTGGCTCGTTTCGGTCTAAAACAGCTTGTTTCGTTGTATTAAGCAAGAATGCATGCTTTTCCCGCAGTTATAAGAGAAAAAGTTTTGACGCGTATCAGAGGAACACTTGTAAAACCGATGTGTTCAGATTTACCTCTTTTCGGACTAAAACAGCTTGTTCGTTGTATTAAGCACGAATACATGCTTTTCGCGCAGTTATAAGAGAAAAAGTTTTGACGCGTATCAGAGGAACACTTGTAAAACCGATGTGTTGTGATGTAGCTCGTTTCGGTCTAAAACAGCTTGTTTCGCTGTATTAAGCAAGGATACGTGCTTTTCGCGCAGTTATAAGAGAAAAAGTTTTGACGCGTATCAGAGGAACACTTGTAAAACCGATGTGTTCAGATTTACCTCTTTTCGGACTAAAACAGCTTGTTTCGTTGTATAAAGCACGAATACATGCTTTTCGCGCAGTTATAAGAAAAAAAGTTTTAAAGGCGTGTCACAGGGACACTTGTAAAACCGATGTGTTCAGATTTAGCTCATTTTGGTCTAAAACAGCTTGTTTCATTGAACTAAGCACGAATACATGCTTTTCGCGCAGTTATAAGAGAAAACAGTTTTGACGCGTACAAGAGGAACACTTGTAAAACCGATGTGTTGTGATTTAGCTCGTTTCGGTATAAAACAGCTTGTTTCGCTGTATTAAGCAAGAATACATGCTTTTCGCGCAGTTATAAGAGAAAAAGTTTTGACGCGTGTCACAGGGACTCTTGTAAAACCGATGTGTTCAGATTTAGCTCGTTTCGGTCTAAAACAGCTTGTTTCGTTGTATTAAGCACGAATACATGCTTTTCGCGCAGTTATAAGAGAAAAAATTAGACGCGTATCGGAGGAACACTTCTAAAACCGATGTGTTGTGATTTAGCTCGTTTCGGTCTAAAACAGCTTGTTGCGTTGTATTAAGCAAGAATACCTGCTTTTCGCGCAGTTATAAGAGAAAAAGTTTTGACGCGTATCAGAGGAACACATGTAAAACCGATGTGTTGTGATTTATCTCGTTTCGGTCTAAAACAGGTTGTTTCGCTGTATTAAGCAAGAATACATGCTTTTCGCGCTGTTATAAGAGAAAAAGTTTTGACGCGTATCACATGGACACTTTTAAAACCGATGTGTTCAGATTTAGCTCGTTTCGGTCTAAAACAGCTTGTTTCGTTGTATTAAGCACGAATACATGCTTTTCGCGCAGTTATAAGAGAAAAAGTTTTGACGCGTATCAGAGGAACACTTGTAAAACCGATGTGTTGTGATTTAGCTCGTTTTGGTCTAAAACAGCTTGTTTCGCTGTATTAAGCAAGAATACATGCTTTTCGCGCAGTTATTAGAAATAAAGTTTTGACGAGTATCACGTGGAACACTTGTAATACCGATGTGTTGTGATTTGGCTCGTTTCGGTCTAAAACAGCTTGTTTCGTTGTATTAAGCAAGAATACACGCTTTTCGCGCAGTTATAAGAGAAAAAGTTTTGACGCGTGTCACAGGGACTCTTGTAAAACCGATGTGTTCAGATTTAGCTCGTTTCGGTCTAAAACAGCTTGTTTCGTTGTATTAAGCACGAAGACATGCTTTTCGCGCAGTTATAAGAGAAAAAGTTTTAAAGGCGTGTCACAGGGACACTTGTAAAACCGATGTGTTCAGATTTACCTCGTTTCGGTCTAAAACAGCTTGTTTCGTTGAACTAAGCACGAATACATGCTTTTCGCGCAGTAATAAGAGAAAAAAGTTTTGACGCGTATCAGAGGAACACTTGTAATACCGATGTGTTGTGATTTGGCTCGTTTCGGTCCAAAACAGCTTGTTTTGTTGTATTAAGCAAGAATACATGCTTTTCGCGCAGTTATAAGAGAAAAAGTTTTGACGCGTATCAGAGGAACACTTGTAAAACCGATGTGTTCAGATTTACCTCTTTTCGGACTAAAACAGCTTGTTTCGTTGTATTAGGCAGGAATACATGCTTTTCGCGCAGTTATAAGAGAAAAAGTTTTGACGCGTATCAGAGGAACACTTGTAAAACCGATGTGTTGTGATTTAGCTCGTTTCGGTCTAAAACAGCTTGTTTAGCTGTATTAAGCAGCAATACATGCTTTTCGCGCAGTTATAAGAGAAAAAGTTTTGACGCGTGTCACAGGGACACTTGTAAAACCGATGTGTTCAGATTTAGCTCGTTTCGGTCTAAAACAGCTTGTTTAGCAGTATTAAGCAGCAATACATGCTTTTCGCGCAGTTATAAGAGAAAAAGTTTTGACGCGTGTCACAGGGACACTTGTAAAACCGATGTGTTCAGATTTAGCTCGTTTCGGTCTAAAACAACTTGTTTCGTTGTATTAAGCACGAATACATGCTTCTCGCGCAGTTATAAGAGAAAAAAGTTTTGACGCGTATCAGAGGAACACTTGTAAAACCGATGTGTTGTGATTAGCTTGTTTTGTCTAAAACAGCTTGTTTCGCTGTATTAAGCAAGAATACGTGCTTTTCGCGCAGTTATAAGAGAAAAAGTTTTGACGCGTGTCACAGGGACACTTGTAAAACCGATGTGTTCAGATCTAGCTCGTTTTGGTGTAAAACAGCTTGTTTCGTTGTATTAAGCACGAATACATGCTTTTCGCGCAGTTATAAGAGAAAAAGTTTAGACGCGTATCAGAGGAACACTTGTAAAACCGATGTGTTGTGATTTAGCTCGTTTCGGTCTAAAACAGCTTGTTTCGTTGTATTAAGCAAGAATACATGCTTTTCGCGCAGTTATAAGAGAAAAAGTTTTGACGTGTATCAGAGGAACACTTGTAAAAACCGATGTGTTCAGATTTACCTCTTTTCGGACTAAAACAGCTTGTTACGTTGTATTAAGCACGAATACATGCTTTTCGCGCAGTTATAAGAGAAAAAGTTTTGACGCGTGTCACAGGGGACACTTGTAAAACCGATGTGTTGTGATTTAGCTCGTTTCGGTCTAAAACAGCTTGTTTCGTTGTATTAAGCACGAATACATGCTTTTCGCGCAGTTATAAGAGAAAAAGTTTTGACGCGTATCAGAGGAACACTTGTAAAACCGATGTGTTCAGATTTACCTCTTTTCGGACTAATACAGCTTGTTTCGTTGTATTAAGCACGAATACATGCTTTTCGCGCAGTTATAAGAGAAAAAGTTTTAAAGGCGTGTCGCAGGGACACTTGTAAAACCGATGTGTTCAGATTTACCTCGTTTCGGTCTAAAACAGCTTGTTTCTTTGAACTAAGCACGAATACATGCTTTGCGCGCAGTTATAAGAGAAAAAAAGTTTTGACGCGTATCAGAGGAACACTTGTAAAACCGATGTGTTGTGATTTAGCTCGTTTCGGTCTAAAACAGCTTGTCTCGCTGTATTAAGCAAGGATACTGGTGCTTTTCGCGCAGTTATGAGAGAAAAAGTTTTGACGCGTGTCACAGGAACACGTGTAAAACCGACGTGTTCAGATTTAGCTCGTTTCGGTCTAAAACAGCTTGATTCGTTGTATTAAGCACGAATACATGCTTTTCGCGCAGTTATAAGAGAAAAAGTTTTGACGAGTATCACGTGGATACTTGTAAAACCGATGCGTTCAGATACAGCTCGTTTCGGTCTAAAACAGCTTGTTTCGTTGTATTAAGCACGAAGACATGCTTTTCGCGCAGTTATAAGAGAAAAAGTTTTAAGGCGTGTCACAGGGACACTTGTAAAACCGATGTGTTCAGATTTACCTCGTTTCGGTCTAAAACAGCATGTTTCGTTGAACTAAGCACGAATACATGCTTTTCGCGCAGTAATAAGAGAAAAAAGTTTCGACGCGTATCAGAGGAACACTTGTAATACCGATGTGTTGTGATTTGGCTCGTTTCGGTCTAAAACAGCTTGTTTCGTTGTATTAAGCAAGAATACATGCTTTTCGCGCAGTTATAAGAGAAAAAGTTTTGACGGGTATCACAGGAACACTTGTAAAACTGATGTGTTCAGATTTAAATCTTTTCGGACTAAAACAGCTTGTTTCGTTGTATTAGGCAGGAATACATGCTTTTCGCGCAGTTATAAGAGAAAAAGTTTTGACGCGTATCAGAGGAACACTTGTAAAACCGATGTGTTGTGATTTAGCTCGTTTCGGTCTAAAACAGCTTGTTTAGCTGTATTAAGCAGGAATACATGCTTTTCGCGCAGTTATAAGAGAAAAAGTTTTGACGCGTGTCACTGGGACACTTGTAAAACCGATGTGTTTCAGATTTAGCTCGTTTCGGTCTAAAACAACTTGTGTCGTTGTATTAAGCACGAATACATGCTTCTCGCGCAGTTATAAGAGAAAAAAGTTTTGACGCGTATCAGAGGAACACTTGTAAAACCGATGTGTTGTGATTTAGCTTGTTTTGGTCTAAAACAGCTTGTTTCGCTGTATTAAGCAAGAATACGTGCTTTTCGCGCAGTTATAAGAGAAAAAGTTTTGACGCGTGTCACAGGGACACCTGTAAAACCGATGTGTTCAGATCTAGCTCGTTTTGGTGTAAAACAAATTGTTTCGTTGTATTAAGCACGAATACATGCTTTTCGTGCAGTTATAAGAGAAAAAGTTTTGACGCGTATCAGAGGAACACTTGTAAAACCGATGTGTTGTGATTTAACTCGTTTCAGTCTAAAACAGCTTGTTTCGCTGTATTAAGCAAGGATACGTGCTTTTCGCGCAGTTATAAGAGAAAAAGTTTTGACGCGTATCAGAGGGAACACTTGTAAAACCGATGTGTTGTGATTTACCTCGTTTCGGTCTAAAACAGCTTGTTTCGCTGTATTAAGCAAGAATACATGCTTTTCGCGCAGTTATAAGAGAAAAAGTTTTAAAGGCGTGTCACAGGGACACTTGTAAAACCGATGTGTTCAGATTTACCTCGTGTCGGTCTAAAACAGGTTGTTTCGCTGTATTAAGCAAGAATACATGCTTTTCGCGCAGTTATAAGAGAAAAAGTTTTGACGCGTATCACATGGACACTTTTAAAACCAATGTGTTCAGATTTAGCTCGTTTCGGTCTAAAACAGCTTGTTTCGTTGTATTAAGCACGAATACATGCTTTTCGCGCAGTTATAAGAGAAAAAGTTTTGACGCGTATCAGAGGAACACTTGTAAAACCGATGTGTTCAGATTTACCTCTTTTCGGACTAAAACAGCTTGTTTCGTTGTATAAAGCACGAATACATGCTTTTCGCGCAGTTATAAGAAAAAAAGTTTTAAAGGCGTGTCACAGGGACACTTGTAAAACCGATGTTTTCAGATTTACCTCGTTTTGGTCTAAAACAGCTTGTTTCATTGAACTAAGCACAAATACATGCTTTTCGCGCAGTTATAAGAGAAAAAAGTTTTGACGCGTATCAGAGGAACACTTGTAAAACCGATGTGTTGCGATTTAGCTCGTTTCGGTCTAAAACAGCTTGTTTCGCTGTATTAAGCAAGAATACAAGCTTTTCGCGCAGTTATAAGAGAAAAAGTTTTGACGCGTGTCACAGGGACACTTGTAAACCGATGTGTTGTGATTTAGCTCGTTTCGGTCTAAAACAGCTTGTTGCGTTGTATTAAGCAAGAATACATGCTTTTCGCGCAGTTATAAGAGAAAAAGTTTTGACGCGTGTCACAGGGACACTTGTAAAACCGATGTGTTCGAGATTTAGCTCGTTTCGGTCTAAAACAGGTTGTTTCGCTGTATTAAGCAAGAATACATGCTTTTCGCGCAGTTATAAGAGAAAAAGTTTTGACGCGTATCACATGGACACTTTTAAAACCGATGTGTTCAGATTTAGCTCGTTTCGGTCTAAAACAGCTTGTTTCGTTGTATTAAGCACGAATACATGTTTTCGCGCAGTTATAAGAGAAAAAGTTTTTGACGCGTATCAGAGGAACACTTGTAAAACCGATGTGTTGTGATTTAGCTCGTTTCGGTCTAAAACAGCTTGTTTCGCTGTATTAAGCAAGAATACATGCTTTTCGCGCAGTTATTAGAAATAAAGTTTTGACGAGTATCACGTGGAACACTTGTAATACCGATGTGTTGTGATTTGGCTCGTTTCGGTCTAAAACAGCTTGTTTCGTTGTATTAAGCAAGAATGCATGCTTTTCGCGCAGTTATAAGAGAAAAAGTTTTGACGCGTATCAGAGGAACACTTGTAAAACCGATGTGTTCAGATTTACCTCTTTTCGGACTAAAACAGCTTGTTTCGTTGTATTAAGCACGAATACATGCTTTTCGCGCAGTTATAAGAGAAAAAAGTTTTGACGCGTATCAGAGGAACACTTGTAAAACCGATGTGTTGTGATTTAGCTCGTTTCGATCTAAAACAGCTTGTTTCGCTGTATTAAGCAAGGATACGTGCTTTTCGCGCAGTTATAAGAGAAAAAGTTTTGACGCGTATCAGAGGAACACTTGTAAAACCGATGTGTTCAGATTTACCTCTTTTCGGACTAAAACAGCTTGTTTCGTTGTATAAAGCACGAATACATGCTTTTCGCGCAGTTATAAGAAAAAAAGTTTTAAAGGCGTGTCACAGGGACACTTGTAAAACCGATGTGTTCAGATTTAGCTCATTTTGGTCTAAAACAGCTTGTTTCATTGAAACTAAGCACGAATACATGCTTTTCGCGCAGTTATAAGAGAAAACAGTTTTGACGCGTACAAGAGGAACACTTGTAAAACCGATGTGTTGTGATTTAGCTCGTTTCGGTATAAAACAGCTTGTTTCGCTGTATTAAGCAAGAATACATGCTTTTCGCGCAGTTATAAGAGAAAAAGTTTTGACGCGTGTCACAGGGACTCTTGTAAAACCGATGTGTTCAGATTTAGCTCGTTTCGGTCTAAAACAGCTTGTTTCGTTGTATTAAGCACGAATACATGCTTTTCGCGCAGTTATAAGAGAAAAAATTAGACGCGTATCGGAGGAACACTTCTAAAACCGATGTGTTGTGATTTAGCTCGTTTCGGTCTAAAACAGCTTGTTTCGCTGTATTAAGCAAGAATACATGCTTTTCGCGCAGTTATTAGAGATAAAGTTTTGGCGAGTATCACGTGGAACACTTGCAATACCGGTGTGTTGTGATTTGGCTCGTTTCGGTCTAAAACAGCTTGTTTCGTTGTATTAAGCAAGAATGCATGCTTTTCGCGCAGTATTAAGAGAAAAAGTTTTGACGCGTATCAGAGGAACACTTGTAAAACCGATGTGTTCAGATTTACCTCTTTTCGGACTAAAACAGCTTGTTTCGTTGTATTAAGCACGAAGACATGCTTTTCGCGCAGTTATAAGAGAAAAAGTTTTAAAGGCGTGTCACAGGGACACTTGTAAAACCGATGTGTTCAGATTTACCTCGTTTCGGTCTAAAACAGCTTGTTTCGTTGAACTAAGCACGAATACATGCTTTTCGCGCAGTAATAAGAGAAAAAAGTTTTGACGCGTATCAGAGGAACACTTGTAATATCGATGTGTTGTGATTTGGCTCGTTTCGGTCCAAAACAGCTTGTTTCGTTGTATAAAGCAAGAATACGTGCTTTTCGCGCAGTTATAAGAGAAAAAGTTTTGACGCGTGTCACAGGGACACTTGTAAAACCGATGTGTTCAGATCTAGCTCGTTTCGGTCTAAAACAGCTTGTTGCGTTGTATTAAGCAAGAATACATGCTTTTCGCGCAGTTATAAGAGAAAAAGTTTTGACGCGTATCAGAGGAACACTTGTAAAACCGATGTGTTGTGATTTAGCTCGTTTCGGTCTAAAACAGGTTGTTTCGCTGTATTAAGCAAGAATACATGCTTTTCGCGCAGTTATAAGAGAAAAAGTTTTGACGCGTATCACATGGACACTTTTAAAACCGATGTGTTCAGATTTAGCTCGTTTCGGTCTAAAACAGCTTGTTTCGTTGTATTAAGCACGAATACATGCTTTTCGCGCAGTTATAAGAGAAAAAGTTTTGACGCGTATCAGAGGAACACTTGTAAAACCGATGTGTTGTGATTTAGCTCGTTTTGGTCTAAAACAGCTTGTTTCGCTGTATTAAGCAAGAATACATGCTTTTCGCGCAGTTATTAGAAATAAAGTTTTGACGAGTATCACGTGGAACACTTGTAATACCGATGTGTTGTGATTTGGCTCGTTTCGGTCTAAAACAGCTTGTTTCGTTGTATTAAGCAAGAATACATGCTTTTCGCGCAGTTATAAGAGAAAAAGTTTTGACGCGTGTCACAGGGACTCTTGTAAAACCGATGTGTTCAGATTTAGCTCGTTTCGGTCTAAAACAGCTTGTTTCGTTGTATTAAGCACGAAGACATGCTTTTCGCGCAGTTATAAGAGAAAAAGTTTTAAAGGCGTGTCACAGGGACACTTGTAAAACCGATGTGTTCAGATTTACCTCGTTTCGGTCTAAAACAGCTTGTTTCGTTGAACTAAGCACGAATACATGCTTTTCGCGCAGTAATAAGAGAAAAAAGTTTTGACGCGTATCAGAGGAACACTTGTAATACCGATGTGTTGTGATTTGGCTCGTTTCGGTCCAAAACAGCTTGTTTTGTTGTATTAAGCAAGAATACATGCTTTTCGCGCAGTTATAAGAGAAAAAGTTTTGACGCGTATCAGAGGAACACTTGTAAAACCGATGTGTTCAGATTTACCTCTTTTCGGACTAAAACAGCTTGTTTCGTTGTATTAGGCAGGAATACATGCTTTTCGCGCAGTTATAAGAGAAAAAGTTTTGACGCGTATCAGAGGAACACTTGTAAAACCGATGTGTTGTGATTTAGCTCGTTTCGGTCTAAAACAGCTTGTTTAGCTGTATTAAGCAGCAATACATGCTTTTCGCGCAGTTATAAGAGAAAAAGTTTTGACGCGTGTCACAGGGACACTTGTAAAACCGATGTGTTCAGATTTAGCTCGTTTCGGTCTAAAACAGCTTGTTTAGCTGTATTAGGCAGCAATACATGCTTTTCGCGCAGTTATAAGAGAAAAAGTTTTGACGCGTGTCACAGGGACACTTGTAAAACCGATGTGTTCAGATTTAGCTCGTTTCGGTCTAAAACAACTTGTTTCGTTGTATTAAGCACGAATACATGCTTCTCGCGCAGTTATAAGAGAAAAAAGTTTTGAAGCGTATCAGAGGAACACTTGTAAAACCGATGTGTTGTGATTTAGCTTGTTTTGGTCTAAAACAGCTTGTTTCGCTGTATTAAGCAAGAATACGTGCTTTTCGCGCAGTTATAAGAGAAAAAGTTTTGACGCGTGTCACAGGGACACTTGTAAAACCGATGTGTTCAGATCTAGCTCGTTTCGGTGTAAAACAGCTTGTTTCGTTGTATTAAGCACGAATACATGCTTTTCGCGCAGTTATAAGAGAAAAAGTTTAGACGCGTATCAGAGGAACACTTGTAAAACCGATGTGTTGTGATTTAGCTCGTTTCGGTCTAAAACAGCTTGTTTCGTTGTATTAAGCAAGAATACATGCTTTTCGCGCAGTTATAAGAGAAAAAGTTTTGACGTGTATCAGAGGAACACTTGTAAAACCGATGTGTTCAGATTTACCTCTTTTCGGACTAAAACAGCTTGTTTCGTTGTATTAAGCACGAATACATGCTTTTCGCGCAGTTATAAGAGAAAAAGTTTTGACGCGTGTCACAGGGACACTTGTAAAACCGATGTGTTCAGATTTAACTCGTTTCGGTCTAAAACAGCTTGTTTCGCTGTATTAAGCAAGAATACATGCTTTTCGCGCAGTTATAAGAGAAAAAGTTTTGACGCGTGTCACAGGGACACTTGTAAAACCGATGTGTTGTGATTTAGCTCGTTTCGGTCTAAAACAGCTTGTTTCGTTGTATTAAGCAAGAATACATGCTTTTCGCGCAGTTATAAGAGAAAAAGTTTTGACGCGTATCAGAGGAACACTTGTAAAACCGATGTGTTGTGATTTAGCTCGTTTCGGTCTAAAACAGCTTGTTTCGCTGTATTAAGCAAGAATACAAGCTTTTCGCGCAGTTATAAGCGAGAAAGTGTAGACGCGTATCAGAGGAACACTTGTATAACCGATGTGTTGTGATTTAGCTCGTTTCGGTCTAAAACAGCTTGTTTCGTTGTATTAAGCATGAATACATGCTTTTCGCGCAGTTATAAGAGAAAAAGTTTTGACGCGTATCAGAGGAACACTTGTAAAACCGATGTGTTGTGATTTAGCTCGTTTCGGTCTAAAACAGCTTGTTTCGTTGTATTAAGCAAGAATACATGCTTTTCGTGCAGTTATTAGAGAAAAAGTTTTGACGAGTATCACGTGGAACACTTGTAATACCGATGTGTTGTGATTTGGCTCGTTTTGGTGTAAAACAGCTTGTTTCGTTGTATTAAGCACGAATACATGCTTTTCGCGCAGTTATAAGAGAAAAAGTTTTGACGCGTATCAGAGGAACACTTGTAAAACCGATGTGTTCAGATTTACCTCTTTTCGGACTAAAACAGCTTGTTTCGTTGTATTAAGCACGAATACATGCTTTTCGCGCAGTTATAAGAGAAAAAGTTTTAAAGGCGTGTCACAGGGACACTTGTAAAACCGATGTGTTCAGATTTACCTCGTTTCGGTCTAAAACAGCTTGTTTCTTTGAACTAAGCACGAATACATGCTTTTCGCGCAGTTATAAGAGAAAAAAGTTTTGACGCGTATCAGAGGAACACTTGTAAAACCGATGTGTTGTGATTTAGCTCGTTTCGGTCTAAAACAGCTTGTTTCGCTGTATTAAGCAAGAATACATGCTTTTCGCGCAGTTATAAGAGAAAAAGTTTTGACGCGTATCAGAGGAACACTTGTAAAACCGATGTGTTGTGATTTAGCTCGTTTCGGTCTAAAACAGCTTGTCTCGCTGTATTAAGCAAGGATACGTGCTTTTCGCGCAGTTATAAGAGAAAAAGTTTTGACGCGTGTCACAGGGACACGTGTCAAACCGACGTGTTCAGATTTAGCTCGTTTCGGTCTAAAACAGCTTGATTCGTTGTATTAAGCACGAATACATGCTTTTCGCGCAGTTATAAGAGAAAAAGTTTTGACGAGTATCACGTGGATACTTGTAAAACCGATGCGTTCAGATACAGCTCGTTTCGGTCTAAAACAGCTTGTTTCGTTGTATTAAGCACGAAGACATGCTTTTCGCGCAGTTATAAGAGAAAAAGTTTTGACGAGTATCACGTGGAACACTTGTAATACCGATGTGTTGTGATTTGGCACATTTCGGTCTAAAACAACTTGTTTCGTTGTATTAAGCAAGAATACATTCTTTTCGCGCAGTTATCAGAGAAAAGTTTTGACGCGTATCAGAGGAACACTTGTAAAACCGATGTGTTCAGATTTACCTCGTTTCGGTCTAAAACAGCATGTTTCGTTGAACTAAGCACGAATACATGCTTTTCGCGCAGTAATAAGAGAAAAAAGTTTCGACGCGTATCAGAGGAACACTTGTAATACCGATGTGTTGTGATTTGGCTCGTTTCGGTCTAAAACAGCTTGTTTCGTTGTATTAAGCAAGAATACATGCTTTTCGCGCAGTTATAAGAGAAAAAGTTTTGACGGGTATCACAGGAACACTTGTAAAACCGATGTGTTCAGATTTAAATCTTTTCGGACTAAAACAGCTTGTTTCGTTGTATTAGGCAGGAATACATGCTTTTCGCGCAGTTCTAAGAGAAAAAGCTTTGACGCGTATCAGAGGAACACTTGTAAAACCGATGTGTTGTGATTTAGCTCGTTTCGGTCTAAAACAGCTTGTTTAGCTGTATTAAGCAGGAATACATGCTTTTCGCGCAGTTATAAGAGAAAAAGTTTTGACGCGTGTCACTGGGACACTTGTAAAACCGATGTGTTCAGATTTAGCTCGTTTTGGTGTAAAACAGCTTGTTTCGTTGTATTAAGCACGAATACATGCTTTTCGTGCAGTTATAAGAGAAAAAGTTTTGACGCGTATCAGAGGAACACTTGTAAAACCGATGTGTTGTGATTTAGCTCGTTTCGGTCTAAAACAGCTTGTTTCGCTGTATTAAGCAAGGATACATGCTTTTCGCGCAGTTATAAGAGAAAAAGTTTTGACGGGTATCACAGGAACACTTGTAAAACCGATGTGTTCAGATTTAAATCTTTTCGGACTAAAACAACTTGTGTCGTTGTATTAAGCACGAATACATGCTTCTCGCGCAGTTTAAGAGAAAAAAGTTTTGACGCGTATCAGAGGAACACTTGTAAAACCGATGTGTTGTGATTTAGCTTGTTTTGGTCTAAAACAGCTTGTTTCGATGTATTAAGCAAGAATACGTGCTTTTCGCGCAGTTATAAGCGAAAAAGTTTTGACGCGTGTCACAGGGACACTTGTAAAACCGATGTGTTCAGATCTAGCTCGTTTTGGTGTAAAACAGCTTGTTTCGTTGTATTAAGCACGAATACATGCTTTTCGTGCAGTTATAAGAGAAAAAGTTTTGACGCGTATCAGAGGAACACTTGTAAAACCGATGTGTTGTGATTTAGCTCGTTTCGGTCTAAAACAGCTTGTTTCGCTGTATTAAGCAAGGATACGTGCTTTTCGCGCAGTTATAAGAGAAAAAGTTTTGACGCGTATCAGAGGACCACTTGTAAAACCGATGTGTTGTGATTTACCTCGTTTCGGTCTAAAACAGCTTGTTTCGCTGTATTAAGCAAGAATACATGCTTTTCGCACAGTTATAAGAGAAAAAGTTTTAAAGGCGTGTCACAGGGGACACTTGTAAAACCGATGTGTTCAGATTTACCTCGTTTCGGTCTAAAACAGGTTGTTTCGCTGTATTAAGCAAAGAATACATGCTTTTGGCGCAGTTATAAGAGAAAAAGTTTTGACGCGTATCACATGGACACTTTTAAAACCGATGTGTTCAGATTTAGCTCGTTTCGTCTAAAACAGCTTGTTTCGTTGTATTAAGCACGAATACATGCTTTTCGCGAAGTTATAAGAGAAAAAGTTTTGATGCGTATCAGAGGAAACACTTGTAAAACCGATGTGTCAGATTTACCTCTTTTCGGACTAAAACAGCTTGTTTCGTGTATAAAGCACGAATACATGCTTTTCGCGCAGTTATAAGAAAAAAAGTTTAAAGGCGTGTCACAGGGACACTTGTAAAACCGATGTGTTCAGATTTACCTCGTTTTGGTCTAAAACAGCTTGTTTCATTGAACTAAGCACGAATACATGCTTTTCGCGCAGTTATAAGAGAAAAAAGTTTTGACGCGTGTCACAGGGACACTTGTAAAACCGATGTGTTGTGATTTAGCTCGTTTCGGTATAAAACAGCTTGTTGCGTTGTATTAAGCAAGAATACATGCTTTCGCGCAGTTATAAGAGAAAAAGTTTTGACGCGTGTCACAGGGACACTTGTAAAACCGATGTGTCAGATTTAGCTCGTTTCGGTCTAAAACAGGTTGTTTTCGCTGTATTAAGCAAGAATACATGCTTTTCGCGCAGTTATAAGAGAAAAAGTTTTGACGCGTATCAGAGGAACACTTGTAAAACCGATGTGTTCAGATTTAGCTCGTTTCGGTCTAAAAACAGCTTGTTTCGTTGTATTAAGCACGAATACATGCTTTTCGCGCAGTTATAAGAGAAAAAGTTTTGACGCGTATCAGAGGAACACTTGTAAAACCGATGTGTTGTGATTTAGCTCGTTTCGGTCTAAACAGCTTGTTTCGCTGTATTAAGCAAGGATACGTGCTTTTCGCGCAGTTATAAGAGAAAAAGTTTTGACGCGCGTCACAGGGACACGTGTAAAACCGACGAGTTCAGATTTAGCTCGTTTCAGACTAAAACAGCTTGATTCGTTGTATTAAGCACGAATACATGCTTTTCGCGCAGTTATAAGAGAAAAAGTTTTGACGAGTATCACGTGGATACTTGTAAAACCGATGCGTTCAGATACAGCTCGTTTCGGTCTAAAACAGCTTGTTTCGTTTTATTAAGCACGAATACATGCTTTTCGCGCAGTTATAAGAGAAAAAGTTTTGACGCGTGTCACAGGGACACTTGTAAAACCGATGTGTTGTGATTTAGCTCGTTTCGGTCTAAAACAGCTTGTTGCGTTGTATTAAGCAAGAATACATGCTTTTCGCGCAGTTATAAGAGAAAACGTTTTGACGCGTGTCACAGGGACACTTGTAAAACCGATGTGTTCAGATTTAGCTCGTTTCGGTCTAAAACAGCTTGTTTCGTTGTATTAAGCAAGAATACATGCTTTTCGCGCAGTTATAAGAGAAAAAGTTTTGACGCGTATCAGAGGAACACTTGTAAAACCGATGTGTTGTGATTTAGCTCGTTTCGGTCTAAAACAGGTTGTTTCGCTGTATTAAGCAAGAATACATGCTTTTCGCGCAGTTATAAGAGAAAAAGTTTTGACGCGTATCACATGGACACTTTTAAAACCGATGTGTTCAGATTTAGCTCGTTTCGGTCTAAAACAGCTTGTTTCGTTGTATTAAGCACGAATACATGCTTTTCGCGCAGTTATAAGAGAAAAAGTTTTGACGCGTATCAGAGGAACACTTGTAAAACCGATGTGTTGTGATTTAGCTCGCTTCGGTCTAAAACAGCTTGTTTCGCTGTATTAAGCAAGAATACATGCTTTTCGCGCAGTTATTAGAGATAAAGTTTTGATGAGTATCACGTGGAACACTTGTAATACCGATGTGTTGTGATTTGGCTCGTTTCGGTCTAAAACAGCTTGTTTCGTTGTATTAAGCAAGAATGCATGCTTTTCGCGCAGTTATAAGAGAAAAAGTTTTGACGCGTATCAGAGGAACACTTGTAAAACCGATGTGTTCAGATTTACCTCTTTTCGGACTAAAACAGCTTGTTTCATTGTATTAAGCACGAAGACATGCTTTTCGCGCAGTTATAAGAGAAAAAGTTTTAAAGGCGTGTCACAGGGACACTTGTAAAACCGATGTGTTCAGATTTACCTCGTTTCGGTCTAAAACAGCTTGTTTCGTTGAAGTAAGCACGAATACATGCTTTTCGCGCAGTAATAAGAGAAAAAATTTTGACGCGTATCACATGGACACTTTTAAAACCGATGTGTTCAGATTTAGCTCGTTTCGGTCTAAAACAGCTTGTTTCGTTGTATTAAGCACGAATACATGCTTTTCGCGCAGTTATAAGAGAAACAGTTTTGATGCGTATCAGAGGAACACTTGTAAAACCGATGTGTTCAGATTTACCTCTTTTCGGACTAAAACAGCTTGTTTCGTTGTATAAAGCACGAATACATGCTTTTCGCGCAGTTATAAGAAAAAAAGTTTTAAAGGCGTGTCACAGGGACACTTGTAAAACCGATGTGTTCAGATTTACCTCGTTTTGGTCTAAAACAGCTTGTTTCATTGAACTAAGCACGAATACATGCTTTTCGCGCAGTTATAAGAGAAAATAGTTTTGACGCGTATCAGAGGAACACTTGTAAAACCAATGTGTTGTGATTTAGCTCGTTTCGGTCTAAAACAGCTTGTTTCGCTGTATTAAGCAAGAATACATGCTTTTCGCGCAGTTATAAGAGAAAAAGTTTTGACGCGTGTCACAGGGACACTTGTAAAACCGATGTGTTGTGATTTAGCTCGTTTCGGTCTAAAACAGCTGTTGCGTTGTATTAAGCAAGAATACATGCTTTTCGCGCAGTTATAAGAGAAAAAGTTTTGACGCGTATCAGAGGAACACTTGTAAAACCGATGTGTTCAGATTTAGCTCGTTTCGGTCTAAAACAGGTTGTTTCGCTGTATTAAGCAAGAATACATGCTTTTCGCGCAGTTATAAGAGAAAAAGTTTTGACGCGTATCAGAGGAACACTTGTAAAACCGATGTGTTCAGATTTAGCTCGTTTCGGTCTAAAACAGGTTGTTTCGCTGTATTAAGCAAGAATACATGCTTTTCGCGCAGTTATAAGAGAAAAAGTTTTGACGCGTATCAGAGGAACACTTGTAAAACCGATGTGTTCAGATTTAGCTCGTTTCGGTCTAAAACAGCTTGTTTCGTTGTATTAAGCACGAATACATGCTTTTCGCGCAGTTATAAGAGAAAAAGTTTTGACGCGTATCAGAGGAACACTTGTAAAACCGATGTGTTGTGATTTAGCTCGTTTCGGTCTAAAACAGCTTGTTTCGCTGTATTAAGCAAGGATACGTGCTTTTCGCGCAGTTATAAGAGAAAAAGTTTTGACGCGTATCAGAGGAACACTTGTAAAACCGATGTGTTCAGATTTAGCTCGTTTCGGTCTAAAACAGCTTGTTTCGTTGTATAAAGCACGAATACATGCTTTTCGCGCAGTTATAAGAAAAAAAGTTTTAAAGGCGTGTCACAGGGACACTTGTAAAACCGATGTGTTCAGATTTACCTCGTTTCGGTCTAAAACAGCTTGTTTCGTTGTATTAAGCACGAATACATGCTTTTCGCGCAGTTATAAGAGAAAAAGTTTTGACGCGTATCAGAGGAACACTTGTAAAACCGATGTGTTGTGATTTAGCTCGTTTCGGTCTAAAACAGCTTGTTTCGCTGTATTAAGCAAGGATACGTGCTTTTCGCGCAGTTATAAGAGAAAAAGTTTTGACGCGTATCAGAGGAACACTTGTAAAACCGATGTGTTCAGATTTAGCTCGTTTCGGTCTAAAACAGCTTGTTTCGTTGTATTAAGCACGAATACATGCTTTTCGCGCAGTTATAAGAGAAAAAGTTTTGACGCGTATCAGAGGAACACTTGTAAAACCAATGTGTTGTGATTTAGCTCGTTTCGGTCTAAAACAGCTTGTTTCGCTGTATTAGGCAAGAATACATGCTTTTCGCGCAGTTATAAGAGAAAAAGTTTTGACGCGTGTCACAGGGACACTTGTAAAACCGATGTGTTCAGATTTAGCTCGTTTCGGTCTAAAACAGGTTGTTTCGCTGTATTAAGCAAGAATACATGCTTTTCGCGCAGTTATAAGAGAAAAAGTTTTGACGCGTATCAGAGGAACACTTGTAAAACGGATGTGTTCAGATTTAGCTCGTTTCGGTCTAAAACAGCTTGTTTCGTTGTATTAAGCACGAATACATGCTTTTCGCGCAGTTATAAGAGAAAAAGTTTTGACGCGTATCAGAGGAACACTTGTAAAACCGATGTGTTGTGATTTAGCTCGTTTCGGTCTAAAACAGCTTGTTTCGCTGTATTAAGCAAGGATACGTGCTTTTCGCGCAGTTATAAGAGAAAAAGTTTTGACGCGCGTCACAGGGACACGTGTAAAACCGACGAGTTCAGATTTAGCTCGTTTCGGACTAAAACAGCTTGATTCGTTGTATTAAGCACGAATACATGCTTTTCGCGCAGTTATAAGAGAAAAAGTTTTGACGAGTATCACGTGGATACTTGTAAAACCGATGCGTTCAGATACAGCTCGTTTCGGTCTAAAACAACTTGTTTCGTTTTATTAAGCACGAATACATGCTTTTCGCGCAGTTATAAGAGAAAAAGTTTTGACGCGTGTCACAGGGACACTTGTAAAACCGATGTGTTGTGATTTAGCTCGTTTCGGTCTAAAACAGCTTGTTGCGTTGTATTAAGCAAGAATACATGCTTTTCGCGCAGTTATAAGAGAAAAAGTTTTGACGCGCGTCACAGGGACACGTGTAAAACCGACGAGTTCAGATTTAGCTCGTTTCGGACTAAAACAGCTTGATTCGTTGTATTAAGCACGAATACATGCTTTTCGCGCAGTTATAAGAGAAAAAGTTTTGACGAGTATCACGTGGATACTTGTAAAACCGATGCGTTCAGATACAGCTCGTTTCGGTCTAAAACAACTTGTTGCGTTGTATTAAGCAAGAATACATGCTTTTCGCGCAGTTATAAGAGAAAAAGTTTTGACGCGTATCAGAGGAACACTTGTAAAACCGATGTGTTGTGATTTAGCTCGTTTCGGTCTAAAACAGGTTGTTTCGCTGTATTAAGCAAGAATACATGCTTTTCGCGCAGTTATAAGAGAAAAAGTTTTGACGCGTATCACATGGACACTTTTAAAACCGATGTGTTCAGATTTAGCTCGTTTCGGTCTAAAACAGCTTGTTTCGTTGTATTAAGCACGAATACATGCTTTTCGCGCAGTTATAAGAGAAAAAGTTTTGACGCGTATCAGAGGAACGCTTGTAAAACCGATGTGTTGTGATTTAGCTCGTTTCGGTCTAAAACAGCTTGTTTCGCTGTATTAAGCAAGAATACATGCTTTTCGCGCAGTTATTAGAGATAAAGTTTTGATGAGTATCACGTGGAACACTTGTAATACCGATGTGTTGTGATTTGGCTCGTTTCGGTCTAAAACAGCTTGTTTCGTTGTATTAAGCAAGAATGCATGCTTTTCGCGCAGTTATAAGAGAAAAAGTTTTGACGCGTATCAGAGGAACACTTGTAAAACCGATGTGTTCAGATTTACCTCTTTTCAGACTAAAACAGCTTGTTTCGTTGTATTAAGCACGAAGACATGCTTTTCGCGCAGTTATAAGAGAAAAAGTTTTAAAGGCGTGTCACAGGGACACTTGTAAAACCGATGTGTTCAGATTTACCTCGTTTCGGTCTAAAACAGCTTGTTTCGTTGAACTAAGCACGAATACATGCTTTTCGCGCAGTAATAAGAGAAAAAAGTTTTGACGCGTATCAGAGGAACACTTGTAATACCGATGTGTTGTGATTTGGCTCGTTTCGGTCCAAAACAGCTTGTTTCGTTGTATTAAGCAAGAATACATGCTTTTCGCGCAGTTATAAGAGAAAAAGTTTTGACGCGTATCAGAGGAACACTTGTAAAACCGATGTGTTCAGATTTACCTCTTTTCGGACTAAAACAGCTTGTTTCGTTGTATTAGGCAGGAATACATGATTTTCGCGCAGTTATAAGAGAAAAAGTTTTGACGCGTATCAGAGGAACACTTGTAAAACCGATGTGTTGTGATTTAGCTCGTTTCGGTCTAAAACAGCTTGTTTAGCTGTATTAAGCAGGAATACATGCTTTTCGCGCAGTTATAAGAGAAAAAGTTTTGACGCGTGTCACAGGGACACTTGTAAAACCGATGTGTTCAGATTTAGCTAGTTTCGGTCTAAAACAACTTGTTTCGCTGTATTAAGCAAGAATAAGTGCTTTTCGCGCAGTTATAAGAGAAAAAGTTTTGACGCCTGTCACAGGGACAATTGTAAAACCGATGTGTTCAGATCTAGCTCGTTTCGGTGTAAAACAGCTTGTTTCGTTGTATTAAGCACGAATACATGCTTTTCGCGCAGTTTTAAGAGAAAAAGTTTAGACGCGCATCAGAGGAACACTTGTAAAACCGATGTGTTGTGATTTAGCTCGTTTCGGTCTAAAACAGCTTGTTTCGTTGTATTAAGCAAGAATACATGCTTTTCGCGCAGTTATAAGAGAAAAAGTTTTGACGCGTATCAGAGGAACACTTGTAAAACCGATGTGTGGTGATTTACCTCTTTTCAGACTAAAACAGCTTGTTTCGTTGTATTAAGCACGAAGACATGCTTTTCGCGCAGTTATAAGAGAAAAAGTTTTAAAGGCGTGTCACAGGGACACTTGTAAAACCGATGTGTTCAGATTTACCTCGTTTCGGTCTAAAACAGCTTGTTTCGTTGAACTAAGCACGAATACATGCTTTTCGCGCAGTAATAAGAGAAAAAAGTTTTGACGCGTATCAGAGGAACACTTGTAATACCGATGTGTTGTGATTTGGCTCGTTTCGGTCCAAAACAGCTTGTTTCGTTGTATTAAGCAAGAATACATGCTTTTCGCGCAGTTATAAGAGAAAATAGTTTTGACGCGTATCAGAGGAACACTTGTAAAACCAATGTGTTGTGATTTAGCTCGTTTCGGTCTAAAACAGCTTGTTTCGCTGTATTAAGCAAGAATACATGCTTTTCGCGCAGTTATAAGAGAAAAAGTTTTGACGCGTGTCACAGGGACACTTGTAAAACCGATGTGTTGTGATTTAGCTCGTTTCGGTCTAAAACAGCTGTTGCGTTGTATTAAGCAAGAATACATGCTTTTCGCGCAGTTATAAGAGAAAAAGTTTTGACGCGTATCAGAGGAACACTTGTAAAACCGATGTGTTCAGATTTAGCTCGTTTCGGTCTAAAACAGGTTGTTTCGCTGTATTAAGCAAGAATACATGCTTTTCGCGCAGTTATAAGAGAAAAAGTTTTGACGCGTATCAGAGGAACACTTGTAAAACCGATGTGTTCAGATTTAGCTCGTTTCGGTCTAAAACAGGTTGTTTCGCTGTATTAAGCAAGAATACATGCTTTTCGCGCAGTTATAAGAGAAAAAGTTTTGACGCGTATCAGAGGAACACTTGTAAAACCGATGTGTTCAGATTTAGCTCGTTTCGGTCTAAAACAGCTTGTTTCGTTGTATTAAGCACGAATACATGCTTTTCGCGCAGTTATAAGAGAAAAAGTTTTGACGCGTATCAGAGGAACACTTGTAAAACCGATGTGTTGTGATTTAGCTCGTTTCGGTCTAAAACAGCTTGTTTCGCTGTATTAAGCAAGGATACGTGCTTTTCGCGCAGTTATAAGAGAAAAAGTTTTGACGCGTATCAGAGGAACACTTGTAAAACCGATGTGTTCAGATTTAGCTCGTTTCGGTCTAAAACAGCTTGTTTCGTTGTATAAAGCACGAATACATGCTTTTCGCGCAGTTATAAGAAAAAAAGTTTTAAAGGCGTGTCACAGGGACACTTGTAAAACCGATGTGTTCAGATTTACCTCGTTTCGGTCTAAAACAGCTTGTTTCGTTGTATTAAGCACGAATACATGCTTTTCGCGCAGTTATAAGAGAAAAAGTTTTGACGCGTATCAGAGGAACACTTGTAAAACCGATGTGTTGTGATTTAGCTCGTTTCGGTCTAAAACAGCTTGTTTCGCTGTATTAAGCAAGGATACGTGCTTTTCGCGCAGTTATAAGAGAAAAAGTTTTGACGCGTATCAGAGGAACACTTGTAAAACCGATGTGTTCAGATTTAGCTCGTTTCGGTCTAAAACAGCTTGTTTCGTTGTATTAAGCACGAATACATGCTTTTCGCGCAGTTATAAGAGAAAAAGTTTTGACGCGTATCAGAGGAACACTTGTAAAACCAATGTGTTGTGATTTAGCTCGTTTCGGTCTAAAACAGCTTGTTTCGCTGTATTAGGCAAGAATACATGCTTTTCGCGCAGTTATAAGAGAAAAAGTTTTGACGCGTGTCACAGGGACACTTGTAAAACCGATGTGTTCAGATTTAGCTCGTTTCGGTCTAAAACAGGTTGTTTCGCTGTATTAAGCAAGAATACATGCTTTTCGCGCAGTTATAAGAGAAAAAGTTTTGACGCGTATCAGAGGAACACTTGTAAAACGGATGTGTTCAGATTTAGCTCGTTTCGGTCTAAAACAGCTTGTTTCGTTGTATTAAGCACGAATACATGCTTTTCGCGCAGTTATAAGAGAAAAAGTTTTGACGCGTATCAGAGGAACACTTGTAAAACCGATGTGTTGTGATTTAGCTCGTTTCGGTCTAAAACAGCTTGTTTCGCTGTATTAAGCAAGGATACGTGCTTTTCGCGCAGTTATAAGAGAAAAAGTTTTGACGCGCGTCACAGGGACACGTGTAAAACCGACGAGTTCAGATTTAGCTCGTTTCGGACTAAAACAGCTTGATTCGTTGTATTAAGCACGAATACATGCTTTTCGCGCAGTTATAAGAGAAAAAGTTTTGACGAGTATCACGTGGATACTTGTAAAACCGATGCGTTCAGATACAGCTCGTTTCGGTCTAAAACAACTTGTTTCGTTTTATTAAGCACGAATACATGCTTTTCGCGCAGTTATAAGAGAAAAAGTTTTGACGCGTGTCACAGGGACACTTGTAAAACCGATGTGTTGTGATTTAGCTCGTTTCGGTCTAAAACAGCTTGTTGCGTTGTATTAAGCAAGAATACATGCTTTTCGCGCAGTTATAAGAGAAAAAGTTTTGACGCGCGTCACAGGGACACGTGTAAAACCGACGAGTTCAGATTTAGCTCGTTTCGGACTAAAACAGCTTGATTCGTTGTATTAAGCACGAATACATGCTTTTCGCGCAGTTATAAGAGAAAAAGTTTTGATGAGTATCACGTGGATACTTGTAAAACCGATGCGTTCAGATACAGCTCGTTTCGGTCTAAAACAACTTGTTGCGTTGTATTAAGCAAGAATACATGCTTTTCGCGCAGTTATAAGAGAAAAAGTTTTGACGCGTATCAGAGGAACACTTGTAAAACCGATGTGTTGTGATTTAGCTCGTTTCGGTCTAAAACAGGTTGTTTCGCTGTATTAAGCAAGAATACATGCTTTTCGCGCAGTTATAAGAGAAAAAGTTTTGACGCGTATCACATGGACACTTTTAAAACCGATGTGTTCAGATTTAGCTCGTTTCGGTCTAAAACAGCTTGTTTCGTTGTATTAAGCACGAATACACGCTTTTCGCGCAGTTATAAGAGAAAAAGTTTTGACGCGTATCAGAGGAACGCTTGTAAAACCGATGTGTTGTGATTTAGCTCGTTTCGGTCTAAAACAGCTTGTTTCGCTGTATTAAGCAAGAATACATGCTTTTCGCGCAGTTATTAGAGATAAAGTTTTGATGAGTATCACGTGGAACACTTGTAATACCGATGTGTTGTGATTTGGCTCGTTTCGGTCTAAAACAGCTTGTTTCGTTGTATTAAGCAAGAATGCATGCTTTTCGCGCAGTTATAAGAGAAAAAGTTTTGACGCGTATCAGAGGAACACTTGTAAAACCGATGTGTTCAGATTTACCTCTTTTCAGACTAAAACAGCTTGTTTCGTTGTATTAAGCACGAAGACATGCTTTTCGCGCAGTTATAAGAGAAAAAGTTTTAAAGGCGTGTCACAGGGACACTTGTAAAACCGATGTGTTCAGATTTACCTCGTTTCGGTCTAAAACAGCTTGTTTCGTTGAACTAAGCACGAATACATGCTTTTCGCGCAGTAATAAGAGAAAAAAGTTTTGACGCGTATCAGAGGAACACTTGTAATACCGATGTGTTGTGATTTGGCTCGTTTCGGTCCAAAACAGCTTGTTTCGTTGTATTAAGCAAGAATACATGCTTTTCGCGCAGTTATAAGAGAAAAAGTTTTGACGCGTATCAGAGGAACACTTGTAAAACCGATGTGTTCAGATTTACCTCTTTTCGGACTAAAACAGCTTGTTTCGTTGTATTAGGCAGGAATACATGATTTTCGCGCAGTTATAAGAGAAAAAGTTTTGACGCGTATCAGAGGAACACTTGTAAAACCGATGTGTTGTGATTTAGCTCGTTTCGGTCTAAAACAGCTTGTTTAGCTGTATTAAGCAGGAATACATGCTTTTCGCGCAGTTATAAGAGAAAAAGTTTTGACGCGTGTCACAGGGACACTTGTAAAACCGATGTGTTCAGATTTAGCTAGTTTCGGTCTAAAACAACTTGTTTCGCTGTATTAAGCAAGAATAAGTGCTTTTCGCGCAGTTATAAGAGAAAAAGTTTTGACGCCTGTCACAGGGACAATTGTAAAACCGATGTGTTCAGATCTAGCTCGTTTCGGTGTAAAACAGCTTGTTTCGTTGTATTAAGCACGAATACATGCTTTTCGCGCAGTTTTAAGAGAAAAAGTTTAGACGCGCATCAGAGGAACACTTGTAAAACCGATGTGTTGTGATTTAGCTCGTTTCGGTCTAAAACAGCTTGTTTCGTTGTATTAAGCAAGAATACATGCTTTTCGCGCAGTTATAAGAGAAAAAGTTTTGACGCGTATCAGAGGAACACTTGTAAAACCGATGTGTTCAGATTTACCTCTTTTCGGACTAAAACAGCTTGTTTCGTTGTATTAAGCACGAATACATGCTTTTCGCGCAGTTATAAGAGAAAAAGTTTTGACGCGTGTCACAGGGACACTTGTAAAACCGATGTGTTCAGATCTAGCTCGTTTTGGTGTAAAACAGCTTGTTTCGTTGTATTAAGCACGAATACATGCTTTTCGTGCAGTTATAAGAGAAAAAATGTTTTGACGCGTATCAGAGGAACACTTGTAAAACCGATGTGTTGTGATTTAGCTCGTTTCGGACTAAAACAGCTTGTTTCGTTGTATTAAGCACGAATACATGCTTTTCGCGCAGTTATAAGAGAAAAAGTTTTGACGCGTATCAGAGGAACACTTGTAAAACCGATGTGTTGTGATTTAGCTCGTTTCTGTCTAAAACAGCTTGTTTCGCTGTATTAAGCAAGGATACGTGCTTTTCGCGCAGTTATAAGAGAAAAAGTTTTGAGTATCACGTGGAACACTTGCAATACCGATGTTTTGTGATTTGGCTCGTTTCGG
This sequence comes from Amblyomma americanum, assembly GCF_052857255.1. NCBI lineage: Eukaryota > Metazoa > Arthropoda > Arachnida > Ixodida > Ixodidae > Amblyomma > Amblyomma americanum. The sequence continues at coordinate 105,317 of NW_027526637.1, forward strand.
TCTAAAACAACTTGTTTCGTTGTATTAAGCAAGAATGCATGCTTTTCGCGCAGTTATAAGAGAAAAAGTTTAGACGCGTATCAGAGGAACACTTTTAAAACCGATGTGTTGTGATTTAGCTCGTTTCGGTCTAAAACAGCTTGTTTCGTTGTATTAAGCAAGAATACATGCTTTTCGCGCAGTTATAAGAGAAAAAGTTTTGACGCGTATCAGAGGAACACTTGTAAAACCGATGTGTTCAGATTTACCTCTTTTCGGACTAAAACAGCTTGTTTCGTTGTATTAAGCACGAATACATGCTTTTCGCGCAGTTATAGGAGAAAAAGTTTTGACACGTGTCACAGGGACACGTGTAAAACCGACGAGTTCAGATTTAACTCGTTTCGGACTAAAACAGCTTGATTCGTTGTATTAAGCACGAATACATGCTTTTCGCGCAGTTATAAGAGAAAAAGTTTTGACGAGTATCACGTGGATACTTTTAAAACCGATGCGTTCAGATACAGCTCGTTTCGGTCTAAAACAACTTGTTTCGTTTTATTAAGCACGAATACATGCTTTTCGCGCAGTTATAAGAGAAAAAGTTTTGACGCGTATCAGAGGAACACTTGTAAAACCGATGTGTTGTGATTTAGCTCGTTTCGGTCTAAAACAGCTTGTTTCGCTGTATTAAGCAAGAATACATGCTTTTCGCCCAGTTATAAGAGAAAAAGTTTTGACGCGTGTCACAGGGACACTTGTAAAACCGTTGTGTTGTGATTTAGCTCGTTTTGGTCTAAAACAGCTTGTTGCGTTGTATTAAGCAAGAATACATGCTTTTCGCGCAGTTATAGGAAAAAAAGTTTTGACTCGTGTCACAGGGACACTTGTAAAACCGATGTGTTGTGATTTAGCTCGTTTCGGTCTAAAACAGGTTGTTTCGCTGTATTAAACAAGAATACATGCTTTTCGCGCAGTTATAAGAAAAAAAGTTTTAAAGGCGTGTCACAGGGACACTTGTAAAACCGATGTGTTCAGATTTACCTCGTTTCGGTCTAAAACAGCTTGTTTCGTTGTATTAAGCACGAATACATGCTTTTCGCGCAGTTATAAGAGAAAAAGTTTTGACGCGTATCAGAGGAACACTTGTAAAACCGATGTGTTGTGATTTAGCTCGTTTCGGTCTAAAACAGCTTGTTTCGCTGTATTAAGCAAGGATACGTGCTTTTCGCGCAGTTATAAGAGAAAAAGTTTTGACGCGTATCAGAGGAACACTTGTAAAACCGATGTGTTCAGATTTAGCTCGTTTCGGTCTAAAACAGCTTGTTTCGTTGTATTAAGCACGAATACATGCTTTTCGCGCAGTTATAAGAGAAAAAGTTTTGACGCGTATCAGAGGAACACTTGTAAAACCAATGTGTTGTGATTTAGCTCGTTTCGGTCTAAAACAGCTTGTTTCGCTGTATTAGGCAAGAATACATGCTTTTCGCGCAGTTATAAGAGAAAAAGTTTTGACGCGTGTCACAGAGACACTTGTAAAACCGATGTGTTCAGATTTAGCTCGTTTCGGTCTAAAACAGGTTGTTTCGCTGTATTAAGCAAGAATACATGCTTTTCGCGCAGTTATAAGAGAAAAAGTTTTGACGCGTATCAGAGGAACACTTGTAAAACCGATGTGTTGTGATTTAGCTCGTTTCGGTCTAAAACAGCTTGTTTCGCTGTATTAAGCAAGGATACGTGCTTTTCGCGCAGTTATAAGAGAAAAAGTTTTGACGCGCGTCACAGGGACACGTGTAAAACCGACGAGTTCAGATTTAGCTCGTTTCGGACTAAAACAGCTTGATTCGTTGTATTAAGCACGAATACATGCTTTTCGCGCAGTTATAAGAGAAAAAGTTTTGACGAGTATCACGTGGATACTTGTAAAACCGATGCGTTCAGATACAGCTCGTTTCGGTCTAAAACAACTTGTTTCGTTTTATTAAGCACGAATACATGCTTTTCGCGCAGTTATAAGAGAAAAAGTTTTGACGCGTGTCACAGGGACACTTGTAAAACCGATGTGTTGTGATTTAGCTCGTTTCGGTCTAAAACAGCTTGTTGCGTTGTATTAAGCAAGAATACATGCTTTTCGCGCAGTTATAAGAGAAAAAGTTTTGACGCGCGTCACAGGGACACGTGTAAAACCGACGAGTTCAGATTTAGCTCGTTTCGGACTAAAACAGCTTGATTCGTTGTATTAAGCACGAATACATGCTTTTCGCGCAGTTATAAGAGAAAAAGTTTTGACGAGTATCACGTGGATACTTGTAAAACCGATGCGTTCAGATACAGCTCGTTTCGGTCTAAAACAACTTGTTGCGTTGTATTAAGCAAGAATACATGCTTTTCGCGCAGTTATAAGAGAAAAAGTTTTGACGCGTATCAGAGGAACACTTGTAAAACCGATGTGTTGTGATTTAGCTCGTTTCGGTCTAAAACAGGTTGTTTCGCTGTATTAAGCAAGAATACATGCTTTTCGCGCAGTTATAAGAGAAAAAGTTTTGACGCGTATCACATGGACACTTTTAAAACCGATGTGTTCAGATTTAGCTCGTTTCGGTCTAAAACAGCTTGTTTCGTTGTATTAAGCACGAATACATGCTTTTCGCGCAGTTATAAGAGAAAAAGTTTTGACGCGTATCAGAGGAACGCTTGTAAAACCGATGTGTTGTGATTTAGCTCGTTTCGGTCTAAAACAGCTTGTTTCGCTGTATTAAGCAAGAATACATGCTTTTCGCGCAGTTATTAGAGATAAAGTTTTGATGAGTATCACGTGGAACACTTGCAATACCGATGTGTTGTGATTTGGCTCGTTTCGGTCTAAAACAGCTTGTTTCGTTGTATTAAGCAAGAATGCATGCTTTTCGCGCAGTTATAAGAGAAAAAGTTTTGACGCGTATCAGAGGAACACTTGTAAAACCGATGTGTTCAGATTTACCTCTTTTCAGACTAAAACAGCTTGTTTCGTTGTATTAAGCACGAAGACATGCTTTTCGCGCAGTTATAAGAGAAAAAGTTTTAAAGGCGTGTCACAGGGACACTTGTAAAACCGATGTGTTCAGATTTACCTCGTTTCGGTCTAAAACAGCTTGTTTCGTTGAACTAAGCACGAATACATGCTTTTCGCGCAGTAATAAGAGAAAAAAGTTTTGACGCGTATCAGAGGAACACTTGTAATACCGATGTGTTGTGATTTGGCTCGTTTCGGTCCAAAACAGCTTGTTTCGTTGTATTAGGCAAGAATACATGCTTTTCGCGCAGTTATAAGAGAAAAAGTTTTGACGCGTATCAGAGGAACACTTGTAAAACCGATGTGTTCAGATTTACCTCTTTTCGGACTAAAACAGCTTGTTTCGTTGTATTAGGCAGGAATACATGATTTTCGCGCAGTTATAAGAGAAAAAGTTTTGACGCGTATCAGAGGAACACTTGTAAAACCGATGTGTTGTGATTTAGCTCGTTTCGGTCTAAAACAGCTTGTTTAGCTGTATTAAGCAGGAATACATGCTTTTCGCGCAGTTATAAGAGAAAAAGTTTTGACGCGTGTCACAGGGACACTTGTAAAACCGATGTGTTCAGATTTAGCTAGTTTCGGTCTTAAACAACTTGTTTCGCTGTATTAAGCAAGAATAAGTGCTTTTCGCGCAGTTATAAGAGAAAAAGTTTTGACGCCTGTCACAGGGACACTTGTAAAACCGATGTGTTCAGATCTAGCTCGTTTCGGTGTAAAACAGCTTGTTTCGTTGTATTAAGCACGAATACATGCTTTTCGCGCAGTTTTAAGAGAAAAAGTTTAGACGCGCATCAGAGGAACACTTGTAAAACCGATGTGTTGTGATTTAGCTCGTTTCGGTCTAAAACAGCTTGTTTCGTTGTATTAAGCAAGAATACATGCTTTTCGCGCAGTTATAAAAGAAAAAGTTTTGACGCGTATCAGAGGAACACTTGTAAAACCGATGTGTTCAGATTTACCTCTTTTCGGACTAAAACAGCTTGTTTCGTTGTATTAAGCACGAATACATGCTTTTCGCGCAGTTATAAGAGAAAAAGTTTTGACGCGTGTCACAGGGACACTTGTAAAACCGATGTGTTCAGATCTAGCTCGTTTTGGTGTAAAACAGCTTGTTTCGTTGTATTAAGCACGAATACATGCTTTTCGTGCAGTTATAAGAGAAAAAGTTTTGACGCGTATCAGAGGAACACTTGTAAAACCGATGTGTTGTGATTTAGCTCGTTTCGGACTAAAACAGCTTGTTTCGTTGTATTAAGCACGAATACATGCTTTTCGCGCAGTTATAAGAGAAAAAGTTTTGACGCGTATCAGAGGAACACTTGTAAAACCGATGTGTTGTGATTTAGCTCGTTTCTGTCTAAAACAGCTTGTTTCGCTGTATTAAGCAAGGATACGTGCTTTTCGCGCAGTTATAAGAGAAAAAGTTTTGAGTATCACGTGGAACACTTGCAATACCGATGTTTTGTGATTTGGCTCGTTTCGGTCTAAAACAACTTGTTTCGTTGTATTAAGCAAGAATGCATGCTTTTCGCGCAGTTATAAGAGAAAAAGTTTAGACGCGTATCAGAGGAACACTTTTAAAACCGATGTGTTGTGATTTAGCTCGTTTCGGTCTAAAACAGCTTGTTTCGTTGTATTAAGCAAGAATACATGCTTTTCGCGCAGTTATAAGAGAAAAAGTTTTGACGCGTATCAGAGGAACACTTGTAAAACCGATGTGTTCAGATTTACCTCTTTTCGGACTAAAACAGCTTGTTTCGTTGTATTAAGCACGAATACATGCTTTTCGCGCAGTTATAGGAGAAAAAGTTTTGACACGTGTCACAGGGACACGTGTAAAACCGACGAGTTCAGATTTAGCTCGTTTCGGACTAAAACAGCTTGATTCGTTGTATTAAGCACGAATACATGCTTTTCGCGCAGTTATAAGAGAAAAAGTTTTGACGAGTATCACGTGGATACTTTTAAAACCGATGCGTTCAGATACAGCTCGTTTCGGTCTAAAACAACTTGTTTCGTTTTATTAAGCACGAATACATGCTTTTCGCGCGGTTATAAGAGAAAAAGTTTTGACGCGTATCAGAGGAACACTTGTAAAACCGATGTGTTGTGATTTAGCTCGTTTCGGTCTAAAACAGCTTGTTTCGCTGTATTAAGCAAGAATACATGCTTTTCGCCCAGTTATAAGAGAAAAAGTTTTGACGCGTGTCACAGGGACACTTGTAAAACCGTTGTGTTGTGATTTAGCTCGTTTTGGTCTAAAACAGCTTGTTGCGTTGTATTAAGCAAGAATACATGCTTTTCGCGCAGTTATAAGAAAAAAAGTTTTGACTCGTGTCACAGGGACACTTGTAAAACCGATGTGTTGTGATTTAGCTCGTTTCGGTCTAAAACAGGTTGTTTCGCTGTATTAAACAAGAATACATGCTATTCGCGCAGTTATAAGAGAAAAAGTTTTGACGCGTATCACATGGACACTTTTAAAACCGATGTGTTCAGATTTAACTCGTTTCGGTCTAAAACAGCTTGTTTCGTTCTATTAAGCACGAATACATGCTTTTCGCGCAGTTATAAGAGAAAAAGTTTTGACGCGTATCAGAGGAACACTTGTAAAACCGATGTGTTGTGATTTAGCTCGTTTCGGTCTAAAACAGCTTGTTTCGTTGTATTAAGCAAGAATGCATGCTTTTCGCGCAGTATTAAGAGAAAAAGTTTTGACGCGTATCAGAGGAACACTTGTAAAACCGATGTGTTCAGATTTACCTCTTTTCGGACTAAAACAGCTTGTTTCGTTGTATTAAGCACGAAGACATGCTTTTCGCGCAGTTATAAGAGAAAAAGTTTTAAAGGCGTGTCACAGGGACACTTGTAAAACCGATGTGTTCAGATTTACCTCGTTTCGGTCTAAAACAGCTTGTTTCGTTGAACTAAGCACGAATACATGCTTTTCGCGCAGTAATAAGAGAAAAAAGTTTTGACGCGTATCAGAGGAACACTAGTAATATCGATGTGTTGTGATTTGGCTCGTTTCGGTCCAAAACAGCTTGTTTCGTTGTATAAAGCAAGGATACGTGCTTTTCGCGCAGTTATAAGAGAAAAAGTTTTGACGCGCGTCACAGGGACACGTGTAAAACCGACGAGTTCAGATTTAGCTCGTTTCGGACTAAACAGCTTGATTCGTTGTATTAAGCACGAATACATGCTTTTCGCGCAGTTATAAGAGAAAAAGTTTTGACGAGTATCACGTGGATACTTGTAAAACCGATGCGTTTAGATACAGCTCGTTTCGGTCTAAAACAACTTGTTTCGTTTTATTAAGCACGAATACATGCTTTTCGCGCAGTTATAAGAGAAAAAAGTTTTGACGCGTATCAGAGGAAGACTTGTAAAACCGATGTGTTGTGATTTAGCTCGTTTCGGTCTAAAACAGCTTGTTTCGCTGTATTAAGCAAGAATACATGCTTTTCGCCCAGTTATAAGAGAAAAAGTTTTGACGCGTGTCACAGGGACACTTGTAAAACCGATGTGTTGTGATTTAGCTCGTTTCGGTCTAAAACAGCTTGTTGCGTTGTATTAAGCAAGAATACATGCTTTTCGCGCAGTTATAAGAAAAAAAGTTTTGACGCGTGTCACAGGGACACTTGTAAAACCGATGTGTTGTGATTTAGCTCGTTTCGGTCTAAAACAGGTTGTTTCGCTGTATTAAGCAAGAATACATGCTTTTCGCGCAGTTATAAGAGAAAAAGTTTTGACGCGTGTCACAGGGACACTTGTAAAACCGATGTGTTCAGATTTAACTCGTTTCGGTCTAAAACAGCTTGTTTCGTTGTATTAAGCACGAATACATGCTTTTCGCGCAGTTATAAGAGAAAAAATTAGACGCGTATCGGAGGAACACTTCTAAAACCGATGTGTTGTGATTTAGCTCGTTTTGGTCTTAAACAGCTTGTTGCGTTGTATTAAGCAAGAATACATGCTTTTCGCGCAGTTATAAGAGAAAAAGTTTTGACGCGTATCAGAGGAACACTTGTAAAACCGATGTGTTGTGATTTAGCTCGTTTCGGTCTAAAACAGGTTGTTTCGCTGTATTAAGCAAGAATACATGCTTTTCGCGCAGTTATAAGAGAAAAAGTTTTGACGCGTATCAGAGGAACACTTGTAAAACCGATGTGTTGTGATTTAGCTCGTTTCTGTCTAAAACAGCTTGTTTCGCTGTATTAAGCAAGGATACGTGCTTTTCGCGCAGTTATAAGAGAAAAAGTTTTGACGAGTATCACGTGGAACACTTGCAATACCGATGTTTTGTGATTTGGCTCGTTTCGGTCTAAAACAGCTTGTTTCGTTGTATTAAGCAAGAATGCATGCTTTTCGCGCAGTTATAAGAGAAAAAGTTTAGACGCGTATCAGAGGAACACTTGTAAAACCGATGTGTTGTGATTTAGCTCGTTTCGGTCTAAAACAGCTTGTTTCGTTGTATTAAGCAAGAATACATGCTTTTCGCGCAGTTATAAGAGAAAAAGTTTTGACGCGTATCAGAGGAACACTTGTAAAACCGATGTGTTCAGATTTACCTCTTTTCGGACTAAAACAGCTTGTTTCGTTGTATTAAGCACGAATACATGCTTTTCGCGCAGTTATAGGAGAAAAAGTTTTGACGCGTGTCACAGAGACACTTGTAAAACCGATGTGTTCAGATTTAGCACGTTTCGGTCTAAAACAGCTTGTTTCGCTGTATTAAGCAAGAATACATGCTTTTCGCGCAGTTATAAGAGAAAAGGTTTTGACGCGTGTCACAGGGACACTTGTAAAACCGATGTGTAGTGATTTAGCTCGTTTCGGTCTAAAACAGCTTGTTTCGTTGTATTAAGCAAGAATACATGCTTTTCGCGCAGTTATAAGAGAAAAAGTTTTGACGCGTATCAGAGGAACACTTGTAAAACCGATGTGTTGTGATTTAGCTCGTTTCGGTCTAAAACAGCTTGTTTCGCTGTATTAAGCAAGAATACATGCTTTTCGCGCAGTTATAAGAGAAAAAGTTTTGACACGTGTCACAGGGACACGTGTAAAACCGACGAGTTCAGATTTTGCTCGTTTCGGACTAAAACAGCTTGATTCGTTGTATTAAGCACGAATACATGCTTTTCGCGCAGTTATAAGAGAAAAAGTTTTGACGAGTATCACGTGGATACTTGTAAAACCGATGCGTTCAGATACAGCTCGTTTCGGTCTAAAACAACTTGTTTCGTTTTATTAAGCACGAATACATGCTTTTCGCGCAGTTATAAGAGAAAAAGTTTTGACGCGTATCAGAGGAACACTTGTAAAACCGATGTGTTGTGATTTAGCTCGTTTCGGTCTAAAACAGCTTGTTTCGCTGTATTAAGCAAGAATACATGCTTTTCGCGCAGTTATAAGAGAAAAAGTTTTGACGCGTGTCACAGGGACACTTGTAAAACCGATGTGTTGTGATTTAGCTCGTTTCGGTCTAAAACAGGTTGTTTCGCTGTATTAAGCAAGAATACATGCTATTCGCGCAGTTATAAGAGAAAAAGTTTTGACGCGTATCACATGGACACTTTTAAAACCGATGTGTTCAGATTTAGCTCGTTTCGGTCTAAAACAGCTTGTTTCGTTCTATTAAGCACGAATACATGCTTTTCACGCAGTTATAAGAGAAAAAGTTTTGACGCGTATCAGAGGAACACTTGTAAAACCGATGTGTTGTGATTTAGCTCGTTTCTGTCTAAAACAGCTTGTTTAGCTGTATTAAGCAAGGATACGTGCTTTTCGCGCAGTTATAAGAGAAAAAGTTTTGACGAGTATCACGTGGAACACTTGCAATACCGATGTTTTGTGATTTGGCTCGTTTCGGTCTAAAACAGCTTGTTTCGTTGTATTAAGCAAGAATGCATGCTTTTCGCGCGGTTATAAGAGAAAAAGTTTAGACGCGTATCAGAGGAACACTTGTAAAACCGATGTGTTGTGATTTAGCTCGTTTCGGTCTAAAACAGCTTGTTTCGTTGTATTAAGCAAGAATACATGCTTTTCGCGCAGTTATAAGAGAAAAAGTTTTGACGCGTATCAGAGGAACACTTGTAAAACCGATGTGTTCAGATTTACCTCTTTTCGGACTAAAACAGCTTGTTTCGTTGTATTAAGCACGAATACAAGCTTTTCGCGCAGTTATAGGAGAAAAAGTTTTGACGCGTGTCACAGGGACACTTGTAAAACCGATGTGTTCAGATTTAGCTCGTTTCGGTCTAAAACAGCTTGTTTCGCTGTATTAAGCAAGAATACACGCTTTTCGCGCAGTTATAAGAGAAAAGGTTTTGACGCGTGTCACAGGGACACTTGTAAAACCGATGTGTAGTGATTTAGCTCGTTTCGGTCTAAAACAGCTTGTTTCGTTGTATTAAGCAAGAATACATGCTTTTCGCGCAGTTATAAGAGAAAAAGTTTTGACGCGTATCAGAGGAACACTTGTAAAACCGATGTGTTGTGATTTAGCTCGTTTCGGTCTAAAACAGCTTGTTTCGCTGTATTAAGCAAGAATACATGCTTTTCGCGCAGTTATAAGAGAAAAAGTTTTGACACGTGTCACAGGGACACGTGTAAAACCGACGAGTTCAGATTTTGCTCGTTTCGGACTAAAACAGCTTGATTCGTTTTATTAAGCACGAATACATGCTTTTCGCGCAGTTATAAGAGAAAAAGTTTTGACGAGTATCACGTGGATACTTGTAAAACCGATGCGTTCAGATACAGCTCGTTTCGGTCTAAAACAACTTGTTTCGTTTTATTAAGCACGAATACATGCTTTTCGCGCAGTTATAAGAGAAAAAGTTTTGACGCGTATCAGAGGAACACTTGTAAAACCGATGTGTTGTGATTTAGCTCGTTTCGGTCTAAAACAGCTTGTTTCGCTGTATTAAGCAAGAATACATGCTTTTCGCGCAGTTATAAGAGAAAAAGTTTTGACGCGTGTCACAGGGACACTTGTAAAACCGTTGTGTTGTGATTTAGCTCGTTTCGGTCTAAAACAGGTTGTTTCGCTGTATTAAGCAAGAATACATGCTATTCGCGCAGTTATAAGAGAAAAAGTTTTGACGCGTATCACATGGACACTTTTAAAACCGATGTGTTCAGATTTAGCTCGTTTCGGTCTAAAACAGCTTGTTTCGTTCTATTAAGCACGAATACATGCTTTTCGCGCAGTTATAAGAGAAAAAGTTTTGACGCGTATCAGAGGAACACTTGTAAAACCGATGTGTTGTGATTTAGCTCGTTTCGGTCTAAAACAGCTTGTTTCGCTGTATTAAGCAAGAATACATGCTTTTCGCGCAGTTATTAGAGATAAAGTTTTGGCGAGTATCACGTGGAACACTTGCAATACCGATGTGTTGTGATTTGGCTCGTTTCGGTCTAAAACAGCTTGTTTCGTTGTATTAAGCAAGAATGCATGCTTTTCGCGCAGTATTAAGAGAAAAAGTTTTGACGCGTATCAGAGGAACACTTGTAAAACCGATGTGTTCAGATTTACCTCTTTTCGGACTAAAACAGCTTGTGTCGTTGTATTAAGCACGAAGACATGCTTTTCGCGCAGTTATAAGAGAAAAAGTTTCAAAGGCGTGTCACAGGGACACTTGTAAAACCGATGTGTTCAGATTTACCTCGTTTCGGTCTAAAACAGCTTGTTTCGTTGAACTAAGCACGAATACATGCTTTTCGCGCAGTAATAAGAGAAAAAAGTTTTGACGCGTATCAGAGGAACACTTGTAATACCGATGTGTTGTGATTTGGCTCGTTTCGGTCCAAAACAGCTTGTTTCGTTGTATTAAGCAAGAATACATGCTTTTCGCGCAGTTATAAGAGAAAAAGTTTTGACGCGTATCAGAGGAACACTTGTAAAACCGATGTGTTCAGATTTACCTCTTTTCGGACTAAAACAGCTTGTTTCGTTGTATTAGGCAGGAATACATGATTTTCGCGCAGTTATAAGAGAAAAAGTTTTGACGCGTATCAGAGGAACACTTGTAAAACCGATGTGTTGTGATTTAGCTCGTTTCGGTCTAAAACAGCTTGTTTAGCTGTATTAAGCAGGAATACATGCTTTTCGCGCAGTTATAAGAGAAAAAGTTTTGACGCGTGTCACAGGGACACTTGTAAAACCGATGTGTTCAGATTTAGCTAGTTTCGGTCTTAAACAACTTGTTTCGCTGTATTAAGCAAGAATAAGTGCTTTTCGCGCAGTTATAAGAGAAAAAGTTTTGACGCCTGTCACAGGGACACTTGTAAAACCGATGTGTTCAGATCTAGCTCGTTTCGGTGTAAAACAGCTTGTTTCGTTGTATTAAGCACGAATACATGCTTTTCGCGCAGTTTTAAGAGAAAAAGTTTAGACGCGCATCAGAGGAACACTTGTAAAACCGATGTGTTGTGATTTAGCTCGTTTCGGTCTAAAACAGCTTGTTTCGTTGTATTAAGCAAGAATACATGCTTTTCGCGCAGTTATAAAAGAAAAAGTTTTGACGCGTATCAGAGGAACACTTGTAAAACCGATGTGTTCAGATTTACCTCTTTTCGGACTAAAACAGCTTGTTTCGTTGTATTAAGCACGAATACATGCTTTTCGCGCAGTTATAAGAGAAAAAGTTTTGACGCGTGTCACAGGGACACTTGTAAAACCGATGTGTTCAGATCTAGCTCGTTTTGGTGTAAAACAGCTTGTTTCGTTGTATTAAGCACGAATACATGCTTTTCGTGCAGTTATAAGAGAAAAAGTTTTGACGCGTATCAGAGGAACACTTGTAAAACCGATGTGTTGTGATTTAGCTCGTTTCGGACTAAAACAGCTTGTTTCGTTGTATTAAGCACGAATACATGCTTTTCGCGCAGTTATAAGAGAAAAAGTTTTGACGCGTATCAGAGGAACACTTGTAAAACCGATGTGTTGTGATTTAGCTCGTTTCTGTCTAAAACAGCTTGTTTCGCTGTATTAAGCAAGGATACGTGCTTTTCGCGCAGTTATAAGAGAAAAAGTTTTGAGTATCACGTGGAACACTTGCAATACCGATGTTTTGTGATTTGGCTCGTTTCGGTCTAAAACAACTTGTTTCGTTGTATTAAGCAAGAATGCATGCTTTTCGCGCAGTTATAAGAGAAAAAGTTTAGACGCGTATCAGAGGAACACTTTTAAAACCGATGTGTTGTGATTTAGCTCGTTTCGGTCTAAAACAGCTTGTTTCGTTGTATTAAGCAAGAATACATGCTTTTCGCGCAGTTATAAGAGAAAAAGTTTTGACGCGTATCAGAGGAACACTTGTAAAACCGATGTGTTCAGATACAGCTCGTTTCGGTCTAAAACAACTTGTTTCGTTTTATTAAGCACGAATACATGCTTTTCGCGCGGTTATAAGAGAAAAAGTTTTGACGCGTATCAGAGGAACACTTGTAAAACCGATGTGTTGTGATTTAGCTCGTTTCGGTCTAAAACAGCTTGTTTCGCTGTATTAAGCAAGAATACATGCTTTTCGCCCAGTTATAAGAGAAAAAGTTTTGACGCGTGTCACAGGGACACTTGTAAAACCGTTGTGTTGTGATTTAGCTCGTTTTGGTCTAAAACAGCTTGTTGCGTTGTATTAAGCAAGAATACATGCTTTTCGCGCAGTTATAAGAAAAAAAGTTTTGACTCGTGTCACAGGGACACTTGTAAAACCGATGTGTTGTGATTTAGCTCGTTTCGGTCTAAAACAGGTTGTTTCGCTGTATTAAACAAGAATACATGCTATTCGCGCAGTTATAAGAGAAAAAGTTTTGACGCGTATCACATGGACACTTTTAAAACCGATGTGTTCAGATTTAACTCGTTTCGGTCTAAAACAGCTTGTTTCGTTCTATTAAGCACGAATACATGCTTTTCGCGCAGTTATAAGAGAAAAAGTTTTGACGCGTATCAGAGGAACACTTGTAAAACCGATGTGTTGTGATTTAGCTCGTTTCGGTCTAAAACAGCTTGTTTCGTTGTATTAAGCAAGAATGCATGCTTTTCGCGCAGTATTAAGAGAAAAAGTTTTGACGCGTATCAGAGGAACACTTGTAAAACCGATGTGTTCAGATTTACCTCTTTTCGGACTAAAACAGCTTGTTTCGTTGTATTAAGCACGAAGACATGCTTTTCGCGCAGTTATAAGAGAAAAAGTTTTAAAGGCGTGTCACAGGGACACTTGTAAAACCGATGTGTTCAGATTTACCTCGTTTCGGTCTAAAACAGCTTGTTTCGTTGAACTAAGCACGAATACATGCTTTTCGCGCAGTAATAAGAGAAAAAAGTTTTGACGCGTATCAGAGGAACACTAGTAATATCGATGTGTTGTGATTTGGCTCGTTTCGGTCCAAAACAGCTTGTTTCGTTGTATAAAGCAAGGATACGTGCTTTTCGCGCAGTTATAAGAGAAAAAGTTTTGACGCGCGTCACAGGGACACGTGTAAAACCGACGAGTTCAGATTTAGCTCGTTTCGGACTAAACAGCTTGATTCGTTGTATTAAGCACGAATACATGCTTTTCGCGCAGTTATAAGAGAAAAAGTTTTGACGAGTATCACGTGGATACTTGTAAAACCGATGCGTTTAGATACAGCTCGTTTCGGTCTAAAACAACTTGTTTCGTTTTATTAAGCACGAATACATGCTTTTCGCGCAGTTATAAGAGAAAAAAGTTTTGACGCGTATCAGAGGAAGACTTGTAAAACCGATGTGTTGTGATTTAGCTCGTTTCGGTCTAAAACAGCTTGTTTCGCTGTATTAAGCAAGAATACATGCTTTTCGCCCAGTTATAAGAGAAAAAGTTTTGACGCGTGTCACAGGGACACTTGTAAAACCGATGTGTTGTGATTTAGCTCGTTTCGGTCTAAAACAGCTTGTTGCGTTGTATTAAGCAAGAATACATGCTTTTCGCGCAGTTATAAGAAAAAAAGTTTTGACGCGTGTCACAGGGACACTTGTAAAACCGATGTGTTGTGATTTAGCTCGTTTCGGTCTAAAACAGGTTGTTTCGCTGTATTAAGCAAGAATACATGCTTTTCGCGCAGTTATAAGAGAAAAAGTTTTGACGCGTGTCACAGGGACACTTGTAAAACCGATGTGTTCAGATTTAACTCGTTTCGGTCTAAAACAGCTTGTTTCGTTGTATTAAGCACGAATACATGCTTTTCGCGCAGTTATAAGAGAAAAAATTAGACGCGTATCGGAGGAACACTTCTAAAACCGATGTGTTGTGATTTAGCTCGTTTTGGTCTTAAACAGCTTGTTGCGTTGTATTAAGCAAGAATACATGCTTTTCGCGCAGTTATAAGAGAAAAAGTTTTGACGCGTATCAGAGGAACACTTGTAAAACCGATGTGTTGTGATTTAGCTCGTTTCGGTCTAAAACAGGTTGTTTCGCTGTATTAAGCAAGAATACATGCTTTTCGCGCAGTTATAAGAGAAAAAGTTTTGACGCGTATCAGAGGAACACTTGTAAAACCGATGTGTTGTGATTTAGCTCGTTTCTGTCTAAAACAGCTTGTTTCGCTGTATTAAGCAAGGATACGTGCTTTTCGCGCAGTTATAAGAGAAAAAGTTTTGACGAGTATCACGTGGAACACTTGCAATACCGATGTTTTGTGATTTGGCTCGTTTCGGTCTAAAACAGCTTGTTTCGTTGTATTAAGCAAGAATGCATGCTTTTCGCGCAGTTATAAGAGAAAAAGTTTAGACGCGTATCAGAGGAACACTTGTAAAACCGATGTGTTGTGATTTAGCTCGTTTCGGTCTAAAACAGCTTGTTTCGTTGTATTAAGCAAGAATACATGCTTTTCGCGCAGTTATAAGAGAAAAAGTTTTGACGCGTATCAGAGGAACACTTGTAAAACCGATGTGTTCAGATTTACCTCTTTTCGGACTAAAACAGCTTGTTTCGTTGTATTAAGCACGAATACATGCTTTTCGCGCAGTTATAGGAGAAAAAGTTTTGACGCGTGTCACAGAGACACTTGTAAAACCGATGTGTTCAGATTTAGCACGTTTCGGTCTAAAACAGCTTGTTTCGCTGTATTAAGCAAGAATACATGCTTTTCGCGCAGTTATAAGAGAAAAGGTTTTGACGCGTGTCACAGGGACACTTGTAAAACCGATGTGTAGTGATTTAGCTCGTTTCGGTCTAAAACAGCTTGTTTCGTTGTATTAAGCAAGAATACATGCTTTTCGCGCAGTTATAAGAGAAAAAGTTTTGACGCGTATCAGAGGAACACTTGTAAAACCGATGTGTTGTGATTTAGCTCGTTTCGGTCTAAAACAGCTTGTTTCGCTGTATTAAGCAAGAATACATGCTTTTCGCGCAGTTATAAGAGAAAAAGTTTTGACACGTGTCACAGGGACACGTGTAAAACCGACGAGTTCAGATTTTGCTCGTTTCGGACTAAAACAGCTTGATTCGTTGTATTAAGCACGAATACATGCTTTTCGCGCAGTTATAAGAGAAAAAGTTTTGACGAGTATCACGTGGATACTTGTAAAACCGATGCGTTCAGATACAGCTCGTTTCGGTCTAAAACAACTTGTTTCGTTTTATTAAGCACGAATACATGCTTTTCGCGCAGTTATAAGAGAAAAAGTTTTGACGCGTATCAGAGGAACACTTGTAAAACCGATGTGTTGTGATTTAGCTCGTTTCGGTCTAAAACAGCTTGTTTCGCTGTATTAAGCAAGAATACATGCTTTTCGCGCAGTTATAAGAGAAAAAGTTTTGACGCGTGTCACAGGGACACTTGTAAAACCGATGTGTTGTGATTTAGCTCGTTTCGGTCTAAAACAGGTTGTTTCGCTGTATTAAGCAAGAATACATGCTATTCGCGCAGTTATAAGAGAAAAAGTTTTGACGCGTATCACATGGACACTTTTAAAACCGATGTGTTCAGATTTAGCTCGTTTCGGTCTAAAACAGCTTGTTTCGTTCTATTAAGCACGAATACATGCTTTTCACGCAGTTATAAGAGAAAACGTTTTGACGCGTATCAGAGGAACACTTGTAAAACCGATGTGTTGTGATTTAGCTCGTTTCTGTCTAAAACAGCTTGTTTAGCTGTATTAAGCAAGGATACGTGCTTTTCGCGCAGTTATAAGAGAAAAAGTTTTGACGAGTATCACGTGGAACACTTGCAATACCGATGTTTTGTGATTTGGCTCGTTTCGGTCTAAAACAGCTTGTTTCGTTGTATTAAGCAAGAATGCATGCTTTTCGCGCAGTTATAAGAGAAAAAGTTTAGACGCGTATCAGAGGAACACTTGTAAAACCGATGTGTTGTGATTTAGCTCGTTTCGGTCTAAAACAGCTTGTTTCGTTGTATTAAGCAAGAATACATGCTTTTCGCGCAGTTATAAGAGAAAAAGTTTTGACGCGTATCAGAGGAACACTTGTAAAACCGATGTGTTCAGATTTACCTCTTTTCGGACTAAAACAGCTTGTTTCGTTGTATTAAGCACGAATACAAGCTTTTCGCGCAGTTATAGGAGAAAAAGTTTTGACGCGTGTCACAGGGACACTTGTAAAACCGATGTGTTCAGATTTAGCTCGTTTCGGTCTAAAACAGCTTGTTTCGCTGTATTAAGCAAGAATACACGCTTTTCGCGCAGTTATAAGAGAAAAGGTTTTGACGCGTGTCACAGGGACACTTGTAAAACCGATGTGTAGTGATTTAGCTCGTTTCGGTCTAAAACAGCTTGTTTCGTTGTATTAAGCAAGAATACATGCTTTTCGCGCAGTTATAAGAGAAAAAGTTTTGACGCGTATCAGAGGAACACTTGTAAAACCGATGTGTTGTGATTTAGCTCGTTTCGGTCTAAAACAGCTTGTTTCGCTGTATTAAGCAAGAATACATGCTTTTCGCGCAGTTATAAGAGAAAAAGTTTTGACACGTGTCACAGGGACACGTGTAAAACCGACGAGTTCAGATTTTGCTCGTTTCGGACTAAAACAGCTTGATTCGTTTTATTAAGCACGAATACATGCTTTTCGCGCAGTTATAAGAGAAAAAGTTTTGACGAGTATCACGTGGATACTTGTAAAACCGATGCGTTCAGATACAGCTCGTTTCGGTCTAAAACAACTTGTTTCGTTTTATTAAGCACGAATACATGCTTTTCGCGCAGTTATAAGAGAAAAAGTTTTGACGCGTATCAGAGGAACACTTGTAAAACCGATGTGTTGTGATTTAGCTCGTTTCGGTCTAAAACAGCTTGTTTCGCTGTATTAAGCAAGAATACATGCTTTTCGCGCAGTTATAAGAGAAAAAGTTTTGACGCGTGTCACAGGGACACTTGTAAAACCGTTGTGTTGTGATTTAGCTCGTTTCGGTCTAAAACAGGTTGTTTCGCTGTATTAAGCAAGAATACATGCTATTCGCGCAGTTATAAGAGAAAAAGTTTTGACGCGTATCACATGGACACTTTTAAAACCGATGTGTTCAGATTTAGCTCGTTTCGGTCTAAAACAGCTTGTTTCGTTCTATTAAGCACGAATACATGCTTTTCGCGCAGTTATAAGAGAAAAAGTTTTGACGCGTATCAGAGGAACACTTGTAAAACCGATGTGTTGTGATTTAGCTCGTTTCGGTCTAAAACAGCTTGTTTCGCTGTATTAAGCAAGAATACATGCTTTTCGCGCAGTTATTAGAGATAAAGTTTTGGCGAGTATCACGTGGAACACTTGCAATACCGATGTGTTGTGATTTGGCTCGTTTCGGTCTAAAACAGCTTGTTTCGTTGTATTAAGCAAGAATGCATGCTTTTCGCGCAGTATTAAGAGAAAAAGTTTTGACGCGTATCAGAGGAACACTTGTAAAACCGATGTGTTCAGATTTACCTCTTTTCGGACTAAAACAGCTTGTGTCGTTGTATTAAGCACGAAGACATGCTTTTCGCGCAGTTATAAGAGAAAAAGTTTCAAAGGCGTGTCACAGGGACACTTGTAAAACCGATGTGTTCAGATTTACCTCGTTTCGGTCTAAAACAGCTTGTTTCGTTGAACTAAGCACGAATACATGCTTTTCGCGCAGTAATAAGAGAAAAAAGTTTTGACGCGTATCAGAGGAACACTTGTAATACCGATGTGTTGTGATTTGGCTCGTTTCGGTCCAAAACAGCTTGTTTCGTTGTATTAAGCAAGAATACATGCTTTTCGCGCAGTTATAAGAGAAAAAGTTTTGACGCGTATCAGAGGAACACTTGTAAAACCGATGTGTTCAGATTTACCTCTTTTCGGACTAAAACAGCTTGTTTCGTTGTATTAGGCAGGAATACATGATTTTCGCGCAGTTATAAGAGAAAAAGTTTTGACGCGTATCAGAGGAACACTTGTAAAACCGATGTGTTGTGATTTAGCTCGTTTCGGTCTAAAACAGCTTGTTTAGCTGTATTAAGCAGGAATACATGCTTTTCGCGCAGTTATAAGAGAAAAAGTTTTGACGCGTGTCACAGGGACACTTGTAAAACCGATGTGTTCAGATTTAGCTAGTTTCGGTCTAAAACAACTTGTTTCGCTGTATTAAGCAAGAATAAGTGCTTTTCGCGCAGTTATAAGAGAAAAAGTTTTGACGCCTGTCACAGGGACACTTGTAAAACCGATGTGTTCAGATCTAGCTCGTTTCGGTGTAAAACAGCTTGTTTCGTTGTATTAAGCACGAATACATGCTTTTCGCGCAGTTTTAAGAGAAAAAGTTTAGACGCGCATCAGAGGAACACTTGTCAAACCGATGTGTTGTGATTTAGCTCGTTTCGGTCTAAAACAGCTTGTTTCGTTGTATTAAGCAAGAATACATGCTTTTCGCGCAGATATAAGAGAAAAAGTTTTGACGCGTATCAGAGGAACACTTGTAAAACCGATGTGTTCAGATTTACCTCTTTTCGGACTAAAACAGCTTGTTTCGTTGTATTAAGCACGAATACATGCTTTTCGCGCAGTTATAAGAGAAAAAGTTTTGACGCGTGTCACAGGGACACTTGTAAAACCGATGTGTTCAGATCTAGCTCGTTTTGGTGTAAAACAGCTTGTTTCGTTGTATTAAGCACGAATACATGCTTTTCGTGCAGTTATAAGAGAAAAAGTTTTGACGCGTATCAGAGGAACACTTGTAAAACCGATGTGTTGTGATTTAGCTCGTTTCGGACTAAAACAGCTTGTTTCGTTGTATTAAGCACGAATACATGCTTTTCGCGCAGTTATAAGAGAAAAAGTTTTGACGCGTATCAGAGGAACACTTGTAAAACCGATGTGTTGTGATTTAGCTCGTTTCTGTCTAAAACAGCTTGTTTCGCTGTATTAAGCAAGGATACGTGCTTTTCGCGCAGTTATAAGAGAAAAAGTTTTGAGTATCACGTGGAACACTTGCAATACCGATGTTTTGTGATTTGGCTCGTTTCGGTCTAAAACAACTTGTTTCGTTGTATTAAGCAAGAATGCATGCTTTTCGCGCAGTTATAAGAGAAAAAGTTTAGACGCGTATCAGAGGAACACTTTTAAAACCGATGTGTTGTGATTTAGCTCGTTTCGGTCTAAAACAGCTTGTTTCGTTGTATTAAGCAAGAATACATGCTTTTCGCGCAGTTATAAGAGAAAAAGTTTTGACGCGTATCAGAGGAACACTTGTAAAACCGATGTGTTCAGATTTACCTCTTTTCGGACTAAAACAGCTTGTTTCGTTGTATTAAGCACGAATACATGCTTTTCGCGCAGTTATAGGAGAAAAAGTTTTGACGCGTGTCACAGGGACACTTGTAAAACCGATGTGTTCAGATTTAGCTCGTTTCGGTCTAAAACAGCTTGTTTCGCTGTATTAAGCAAGAATACATGCTTTTCGCGCAGTTATAAGAGAAAAGGTTTTGACGCGTGTCACAGGGACACTTGTAAAACCGATGTGTAGTGATTTAGCTCGTTTCGGTCTAAAACAGCTTGTTTCGTTGTATTAAGCAAGAATACATGCTTTTCGCGCAGTTATAAGAGAAAAAGTTTTGACGCGTATCAGAGGAACACTTGTAAAACCGATGTGTTGTGATTTAGCTTGTTTCGGTCTAAAACAGCTTGTTTCGCTGTATTAAGCAAGAATACATGCTTTTCGCGCAGTTATAAGGGAAAAAGTTTTGACACGTGTCACAGGGACACGTGTAAAACCGACGAGTTCAGATTTAGCTCGTTTCGGTCTAAAACAGGTTGTTTCGCTGTATTAAGCAAGAATACATGCTATTCGCGCAGTTATAAGAGAAAAAGTTTTGACGCGTATCACGTGGACACTTTTAAAACCGATGCGTTCAGATTTAGCTCGTTTCGGTCTAAAACAGCTTGTTTCGTTTTATTAAGCACGAATACATGCTTTTCGCGCAGTTATAAGAGAAAAAGTTTTGACGCGTATCAGAGGAACACTTGTAAAACCGATGTGTTGTGATTTAGCTCGTTTCGGTCTAAAACAGCTTGTTTCGTTGTATTAAGCAAGAATGCATGCTTTTCGCGCAGTATTAAGAGAAAAAGTTTTGACGCGTACCAGAGGAACACTTGTAAAACCGATGTGTTCAGATTTACCTCTTTTCGGACTAAAACAGCTTGTTTCGTTGTATTAAGCACGAAGACATGCTTTTCGCGCAGTTATGAGAGAAAAAGTTTTAAAGGCGTGTCACAGGGACACTTGTAAAACCGATGTGTTCAGATTTACCTCGTTTCGGTCTAAAACAGCTTGATTCGTTGTATTAAGCACGAATACATGCTTTTCACGCAGTTATAAGAGAAAAAGTTTTGACGAGTATCACGTGGATACTTGTAAAACCGATGCGTTCAGATACAGCTCGTTTCGGTCTAAAACAACTTGTTTCGTTTTATTAAGCACGAATACATGCTTTTCGCGCAGTTATAAGAGAAAAAAGTTTTGACGCGTATCAGAGGAAGACTTGTAAAACCGATGTGTTGTGATTTAGCTCGTTTCGGTCTAAAACAGCTTGTTTCGCTGTATTAAGCAAGAATACATGCTTTTCGCCCAGTTATAAGAGAAAAAGTTTTGACGCGTGTCACAGGGACACTTGTAAAACCGATGTGTTGTGATTTAGCTCGTTTCGGTCTAAAACAGCTTGTTGCGTTGTATAAGCAAGAATACATGCTTTTCGCGCAGTTATAAGAAAAAAAGTTTTGACGCGTGTCACAGGGACACTTGTAAAACCGATGTGTTGTGATTTAGCTCGTTTCGGTCTAAAACAGGTTGTTTCGCTGTATTAAGCAAGAATACATGCTTTTCGCGCAGTTATAAGAGAAAAAGTTTTGACGCGTGTCACAGGGACACTTGTAAAACCGATGTGTTCAGATTTAACTCGTTTCGGTCTAAAACAGCTTGTTTCGTTGTATTAAGCACGAATACATGCTTTTCGCGCAGTTATAAGAGAAAAAATTAGACGCGTATCGGAGGAACACTTCTAAAACCGATGTGTTGTGATTTAGCTCGTTTCGGTCGTAAACAGCTTGTTGCGTTGTATTAAGCAAGAATACATGCTTTTCGCGCAGTTATAAGAGAAAAAGTTTTGACGCGTATCAGAGGAACACTTGTAAAACCGATGTGTTGTGATTTAGCTCGTTTCGGTCTAAAACAGGTTGTTTCGCTGTATTAAGCAAGAATACATGCTTTTCGCGCAGTTATAAGAGAAAAAGTTTTGACGCGTATCAGAGGAACACTTGTAAAACCGATGTGTTGTGATTTAGCTCGTTTCTGTCTAAAACAGCTTGTTTCGCTGTATTAAGCAAGGATACGTGCTTTTCGCGCAGTTATAAGAGAAAAATTTTGACGAGTATCACGTGGAACACTTGCAATACCGATGTTTTGTGATTTGGCTCGTTTCGGTCTAAAACAGCTTGTTTCGTTGTATTAAGCAAGAATGCATGCTTTTCGCGCAGTTATAAGAGAAAAAGTTTAGACGCGTGTCAGAGGAACACTTGTAAAACCGATGTGTTGTGATTTAGCTCGTTTCGGTCTAAAACAGCTTGTTTCGTTGTATTAAGCAAGAATACATGCTTTTCGCGCAGTTATAAGAGAAAAAGTTTTGACGCGTATCAGAGGAACACTTGTAAAACCGATGTGTTCAGATTTACCTCTTTTCGGACTAAAACAGCTTGTTTCGTTGTATTAAGCACGAATACATGCTTTTCGCGCAGTTATAGGAGAAAAAGTTTTGACGCGTGTCACAGGGACACTTGTAAAACCGATGTGTTCAGATTTAGCTCGTTTCGGTCTAAAACAGCTTGTTTCGCTGTATTAAGCAAGAATACATGCTTTTCGCGCAGTTATAAGAGAAAAGGTTTTGACGCGTGTCACAGGGACACTTGTAAAACCGATGTGTAGTGATTTAGCTCGTTTCGGTCTAAAACAGCTTGTTTCGTTGTATTAAGCAAGAATACATGCTTTTCGCGCAGTTATAAGAGAAAAAGTTTTGACGCGTATCAGAGGAACACTTGTAAAACCGATGTGTTGTGATTTAGCTCGTTTCGGTCTAAAACAGCTTGTTTCGCTGTATTAAGCAAGAATACATGCTTTTCGCGCAGTTATAAGAGAAAAAGTTTTGACACGTGTCACAGGGACACGTGTAAAACCGACGAGTTCAGATTTTGCTCGTTTCGGACTAAAACAGCTTGATTCGTTGTATTAAGCACGAATACATGCTTTTCGCGCAGTTATAAGAGAAAAAGTTTTGACGAGTATCACGTGGATACTTGTAAAACCGATGCGTTCAGATACAGCTCGTTTCGGTCTAAAACAACTTGTTTCGTTTTATTAAGCACGAATACATGCTTTTCGCGCAGTTATAAGAGAAAAAGTTTTGACGCGTATCAGAGGAACACTTGTAAAACCGATGTGTTGTGATTTAGCTCGTTTCGGTCTAAAACAGCTTGTTTCGCTGTATTAAGCAAGAATACATGCTTTTCTCGCAGTTATAAGAGAAAAAGTTTTGACGCGTGTCACAGGGACACTTGTAAAACCGATGTGTTGTGATTTAGCTCGTTTCGGTCTAAAACAGGTTGTTTCGCTGTATTAAGCAAGAATACATGCTATTCGCGCAGTTATAAGAGAAAAAGTTTTGACGCGTATCACATGGACACTTTTAAAACCGATGTGTTCAGATTTAGCTCGTTTCGGTCTAAAACAGCTTGTTTCGTTCTATTAGGCACGAATACATGCTTTTCGCGCAGTTATAAGAGAAAAAGTTTTGACGCGTATCAGAGGAACACTTGTAAAACCGATGTGTTGTGATTTAGCTCGTTTCTGTCTAAAACAGCTTGTTTCGCTGTATTAAGCAAGGATACGTGCTTTTCGCGCAGTTATAAGAGAAAAAGTTTTGACGAGTATCACGTGGAACACTTGCAATACCGATGTTTTGTGATTTGGCTCGTTTCGGTCTAAAACAGCTTGTTTCGTTGTATTAAGCAAGAATGCATGCTTTTCGCGCAGTTATAAGAGAAAAAGTTTAGACGCGTATCAGAGGAACACTTGTAAAACCGATGTGTTGTGATTTAGCTCGTTTCGGTCTAAAACAGCTTGTTTCGTTGTATTAAGCAAGAATACATGCTTTTCGCGCAGTTATAAGAGAAAAAGTTTTGACGCGTATCAGAGGAACACTTGTAAAACCGATGTGTTCAGATTTACCTCTTTTCGGACTAAAACAGCTTGTTTCGTTGTATTAAGCACGAATACAAGCTTTTCGCGCAGTTATAGGAGAAAAAGTTTTGACGCGTGTCACAGGGACACTTGTAAAACCGATGTGTTCAGATTTAGCTCGTTTCGGTCTAAAACAGCTTGTTTCGCTGTATTAAGCAAGAATACACGCTTTTCGCGCAGTTATAAGAGAAAAGGTTTTGACGCGTGTCACAGGGACACTTGTAAAACCGATGTGTAGTGATTTAGCTCGTTTCGGTCTAAAACAGCTTGTTTCGTTGTATTAAGCAAGAATACATGCTTTTCGCGCAGTTATAAGAGAAAAAGTTTTGACGCGTATCAGAGGAACACTTGTAAAACCGATGTGTTGTGATTTAGCTCGTTTCGGTCTAAAACAGCTTGTTTCGTTGTATTAAGCAAGAATGCATGCTTTTCGCGCAGTTATAAGAGAAAAAGTTTAGACGCGTGTCAGAGGAACACTTGTAAAACCGATGTGTTGTGATTTAGCTCGTTTCGGTCTAAAACAGCTTGTTTCGTTGTATTAAGCAAGAATACATGCTTTTCGCGCAGTTATTAGAGATAAAGTTTTGGCGAGTATCACGTGGAACACTTGCAATACCGATGTGTTGTGATTTGGCTCGTTTCGGTCTAAAACAGCTTGTTTCGTTGTATTAAGCAAGAATACATGCTTTTCGCGCAGTTATAAGAGAAAAAGTTTTGACGCGTATCAGAGGAACACTTGTAAAACCGATGTGTTGTGATTTAGCTCGTTTCGGTCTAAAACAGCTTGTTTCGCTGTATTAAGCAAGAATACATGCTTTTCGCGCAGTTATAAGAGAAAAAGTTTTGACACGTGTCACAGGGACACGTGTAAAACCGACGAGTTCAGATTTTGCTCGTTTCGGACTAAAACAGCTTGATTCGTTGTATTAAGCACGAATACATGCTTTTCGCGCAGTTATAAGAGAAAAAGTTTTGACGAGTATCACGTGGATACTTGTAAAACCGATGCGTTCAGATACAGCTCGTTTCGGTCTAAAACAACTTGTTTCGTTTTATTAAGCACGAATACATGCTTTTCGCGCAGTTATAAGAGAAAAAGTTTTGACGCATATCAGAGGAACACTTGTAAAACCGATGTGTTGTGATTTAGCTCGTTTCGGTCTAAAACAGCTTGTTTCGCTGTATTAAGCAAGAATACATGCTTTTCTCGCAGTTATAAGAGAAAAAGTTTTGACGCGTGTCACAGGGACACTTGTAAAACCGATGTGTTGTGATTTAGCTCGTTTCGGTCTAAAACAGGTTGTTTCGCTGTATTTAGCAAGAATACATGCTATTCGCGCAGTTATAAGAGAAAAAGTTTTGACGCGTATCACATGGACACTTTTAAAACCGATGTGTTCAGATTTAGCTCGTTTCGGTCTAAAACAGCTTGTTTCGTTCTATTAGGCACGAATACATGCTTTTCGCGCAGTTATAAGAGAAAAAGTTTTGACGCGTATCAGAGGAACACTTGTAAAACCGATGTGTTGTGATTTAGCTCGTTTCTGTCTAAAACAGCTTGTTTCGCTGTATTAAGCAAGGATACGTGCTTTTCGCGCAGTTATAAGAGAAAAAGTTTTGACGAGTATCACGTGGAACACTTGCAATACCGATGTTTTGTGATTTGGCTCGTTTCGGTCTAAAACAGCTTGTTTCGTTGTATTAAGCAAGAATGCATGCTTTTCGCGCAGTTATAAGAGAAAAAGTTTAGACGCGTATCAGAGGAACACTTGTAAAACCGATGTGTTGTGATTTAGCTCGTTTCGGTCTAAAACAGCTTGTTTCGTTGTATTAAGCAAGAATACATGCTTTTCGCGCAGTTATAAGAGAAAAAGTTTTGACGCGTATCAGAGGAACACTTGTAAAACCGATGTGTTCAGATTTACCTCTTTTCGGACTAAAACAGCTTGTTTCGTTGTATTAAGCACGAATACAAGCTTTTCGCGCAGTTATAGGAGAAAAAGTTTTGACGCGTGTCACAGGGACACTTGTAAAACCGATGTGTTCAGATTTAGCTCGTTTCGGTCTAAAACAGCTTGTTTCGCTGTATTAAGCAAGAATACACGCTTTTCGCGCAGTTATAAGAGAAAAGGTTTTGACGCGTGTCACAGGGACACTTGTAAAACCGATGTGTAGTGATTTAGCTCGTTTCGGTCTAAAACAGCTTGTTTCGTTGTATTAAGCAAGAATACATGCTTTTCGCGCAGTTATAAGAGAAAAAGTTTTGACGCGTATCAGAGGAACACTTGTAAAACCGATGTGTTGTGATTTAGCTCGTTTCGGTCTAAAACAGCTTGTTTCGTTGTATTAAGCAAGAATGCATGCTTTTCGCGCAGTTATAAGAGAAAAAGTTTAGACGCGTGTCAGAGGAACACTTGTAAAACCGATGTGTTGTGATTTAGCTCGTTTCGGTCTAAAACAGCTTGTTTCGTTGTATTAAGCAAGAATACATGCTTTTCGCGCAGTTATTAGAGATAAAGTTTTGGCGAGTATCACGTGGAACACTTGCAATACCGATGTGTTGTGATTTGGCTCGTTTCGGTCTAAAACAGCTTGTTTCGTTGTATTAAGCACGAATACATGCTTTTCGCGCAGTTATAAGAGAAAAAGTTTTGACGAGTATCACGTGGATACTTGTAAAACCGATGCGTTCAGATACAGCTCGTTTCGGTCTAAAACAACTTGTTTCGTTTTATTAAGCACGAATACATGCTTTTCGCGCAGTTATAAGAGAAAAAGTTTTGACGCGTATCAGAGGAACACTTGTAAAACCGATGTGTTGTGATTTACCTCGTTTCGGTCTAAAACAGCTTGTTTCGCTGTATTAAGCAAGAATAAATGCTTTTCGCGCAGTTATAAGAGAAAAAGTTTTAAAGGCGTGTCACAGGGACACTTGTAAAACCGATGTGTTCAGATTTACCTCGTTTCGGTCTAAAACAGGTTGTATCGCTGTATTAAGCAAGAATACATGCTTTTCGCGCAGTTATAGGAGAAAACGTTTTGACGTGTATCACATGGACACTTTTAAAACCGGTGTGTTCAGATTTAGCTCGTTTCGGTCTAAAACAGCTTGTTTCGTTGTATTAAGCACGAATACATGCTTCTCGCGCAGTTATAAGAGAAAAAGTTTTGACGCGTATCAGAGGAACCCTTGTAAAACCGATGTGTTCAGATTTACCTCTTTTCGGACTAAAACAGCTTGTTTCGTTGTATAAAGCACGAATACATTCTTTTCGCGCAGTTATAAGAGAAAAAGTTTTAAAGGCGTGTCACAGGGACACTTGTAAAACCGATGTGTTCAGGTTTACCTCGTTTTGGTCTAAAACAGCTTGTTTCATTGAACTAAGCACGAATACATGCTTTTCGCGCAGTTATAAGAGAAAAAAGTTTTGACGCGTATCAGAGGAACACTTGTAAAACCGATGTGTTGTGATTTAGCTCGTTTCGGTCTAAAACAGCTTGTTTCGCTGTATTAAGCAAGAATACATGCTTTTCGCGCAGTTATAAGAGAAAAAGTTTTGACGCGTGTCACAGGGACACTTGTAAAACCGATGTGTTGTGATTTAGCTCGTTTCGGTCTAAAGCAGCTTGTTGCGTTGTATTAAGCAAGAATACATGCTTTTCGCGCAGTTATAAGAGAAAAAGTTTTGACGCGTGTCACAGGGACACTTGTAAAACCGATGTGTTCAGATTTAACTCGTTTCGGTCTAAAACAGCTTGTTTCGTTGTATTAAGCACGAATACATGCTTTTCGCGCAGTTATAAGAGAAAAAATTAGACGCGTATCGGAGGAACACTTCTAAAACCGATGTGTTGTGATTTAGCTCGTTTCGGTCTTAAACAGCTTGTTGCGTTGTATTAAGCAAGAATACATGCTTTTCGCGCAGTTATAAGAGAAAAAGTTTTGACGCGTATCAGAGGAACACTTGTAAAACCGATGTGTTGTGATTTAGCTCGTTTCGGTCAAAAACAGGTTGTTTCGCTGTATTAAGCAAGAATACATGCTTTTCGCGCAGTTATAAGAGAAAAAGTTTTGACGCGTATCACATGGACACTTTTAAAACCGATGTGTTCAGATTTAGCTCGTTTCGGTCTAAAACAGCTTGTTTCGTTGTATTAAGCACGAATACATGCTTTTCGCGCAGTTATAAGAGAAAAAGTTTTGACGCGTATCAGAGGAACACTTGTAAAACCGATGTGTTGTGATTTAGCTCGTTTCGGTCTAAAACAGCTTGTTTCGCTGTATTAAGCAAGAATACATGCTTTTCGCGCAGTTATTAGAGATAAAGTTTTGATGAGTATCACGTGGAACACTTGTAATACCGATGTGTTGTGATTTGGCTCGTTTCGGTCTAAAACAGCTTGTTTCGTTGTATTAAGCAAGAATGCATGCTTTTCGCGCAGTTATAAGAGAAAAAGTTTTGACGCGTATCAGAGGAACACTTGTAAAACCGATGTGTTCAGATTTACCTCTTTTCGGACTAAAACAGCTTGTTTCGTTGTATTAAGCACGAAGACATGCTTTTCGCGCAGTTATAAGAGAAAAAGTTTTAAAGGCGTGTCAGAGGGACACTTGTAAAACCGATATGTTCAGATTTACCTCGTTTCGGTCTAAAACAGCTTTTTTCGTTGAACTAAGCACGAATACATGCTTTTCGCGCAGTAATAAGAGAAAAAAGTTTTGACGCGTATCAGAGGAACACTTGTATTCCCCATGTGTTGTGATTTGGCTCGTTTCGGTCCAAAACAGCTTGTTTCGTTGTATTAAGCAAGAATACATGCTTTTCGCGCAGTTATAAGAGAAAAAGTTTTGACGCGTATCACATGGACACTTTTAAAACCGATGTGTTCAGATTTAGCTCGTTTCGGTCTAAAACAGCTTGTTTCGTTCTATTAGGCACGAATGCATGCTTTTCGCGCAGTTATAAGAGAAAAAGTTTTGACGCGTATCAGAGGAACACTTGTAAAACCGATGTGTTGTGATTTAGCTCGTTTCTGTCTAAAACAGCTTGTTTCGCTGTATTAAGCAGGAATACATGCTTTTCGCGCAGTTATAAGAGAAAAAGTTTTGACGCGTGTCACAGGGACACTTGTAAAACCGATGTGTTCAGATTTAGCTAGTTTCGGTCTAAAACAACTTGTTTCGTTGTATTAAGCACGAATACATACTTCTCGCGCAGTTATAGGAGAAAAAAGTTTTGACGCGTATCAGAGGAACACTTGTAAAACCGATGTGTTGTGATTTAGCTCGTTTTGGTCTAAAACAGCTTGTTTCGCTGTATTAAGCAAGAATACGTGCTTTTCGCGCAGTTATAAGAGAAAAAGTTTTGACGCGTGTCACAGGGACACTTGTAAAACCGATGTGTTCAGATCTAGCTCGTTTCGGTGTAAAACAGCTTGTATCGTTGTATTAAGCACGAATACATGCTTTTCGCGCAGTTTTAAGAGAAAAAGTTTAGACGCGTATCAGAGGAACACTTGTAAAACCGATGTGCTGTGATTTAGCTCGTTTCGGTCTAAAACAGCTTGTTTCGTTGTATTAAGCAAGAATACATGCTTTTCGCGCAGTTATAACAGAAAAAGTTTTGACGCGTATCAGAGGAACACTTGTAAAACCGATGTGTTCAGATTTACCTCTTTTCGGACTAAAACAGCTTGTTTCGTTGTATTAAGCACGAATACATGCTTTTCGCGCAGTTATAAGAGAAAAAGTTTTGACGCGTGTCACAGGGACACTTGTAAAACCGATGTGTTCAGATTTAGCTCGTTTCGGTCTAAAACAGCTTGTTTCGCTGTAATAAGCAAGAATACATGCTTTTCGCGCAGTTATAAGAGAAAAAGCTTTGACGCGTGTCACAGGGACACTTGTAAAACCGATGTGTTGTGATTTAGCTCGTTTCTGACTAAAACAGCTTGTTTCGTTGTATTAAGCACGAATACATGCTTTTCGCGCAGTTATAAGCGAAAAAGTTTTGACGCGTATCAGAGGAACACTTGTAAAACCGATGTGTTGTGATTTAGCTCGTTTCTGTCTAAAACAGCTTGTTTCGCTGTATTAAGCAAGGATACGTGCTTTTCGCGCAGTTATAAGAGAAAAAGTTTTGACGAGTATCACGTGGAACACTTGCAATACCGATGTTTTGTGATTTGGCTCGTTTCGGTCTAAAACAGCTTGTTTCGTTGTATTAAGCAAGAATGCATGCTTTTCGCGCAGTTATAAGAGAAAAAGTTTAGACGCGTATCAGAGGAACACTTGTAAAACCGATGTGTTGTGATTTAGCTCGTTTCGGTCTAAAACAGCTTGTTTCGTTGTATTAAGCAAGAATACATGCTTTTCGCGCAGTTATAAGAGAAAAAGTTTTGACGCGTATCAGAGGAACACTTGTAAAACCGATGTGTTCAGATTTAGCTCGTTTCTGTCTAAAACAGCTTGTTTCGCTGTATTAAGCAAGAATACATGCTTTTCGCGCAGTTATAAGAGAAAAGGTTTTGACGAGTATCACGTGGATACTTGTAAAACCGATGCGTTCAGATACAGCTCGTTTCGGTCTAAAACAACTTGTTTCGTTTTATTAAGCACGAATACATGCTTTTCGCGCAGTTATAAGAGAAAAAGTTTTGACGCGTATCAGAGGAACACTTGTAAAATCGATGTGTTGTGATTTAGCTCGTTTCGGTCTAAAACAGCTTGTTTCGCTGTATTAAGCAAGAATACATGCTATTCGCGCAGTTATAAGAGAAAAAGTTTTGACGCGTATCACATGGACACTTTTAAAACCGATGTGTTCAGATTTAGCTCGTTTCGGTCTAAAACAGCTTGTTTCGTTCTATTAAGCACGAATACATGCTTTTCGCGCAGTTATAAGAGAAAAAGTTTTGACGCGTATCAGAGGAACACTTGTAAAACCGATGTGTTGTGATTTAGCTCGTTTCGGTCTAAAACAGCTTGTTTCGCTGTATTAAGCAAGAATACATGCTTTTCGCGCAGTTATTAGAGATAAAGTTTTGGCGAGTATCACGTGGAACACTTGCAATACCGGTGTGTTGTGATTTGGCTCGTTTCGGTCTAAAACAGCTTGTTTCGTTGTATTAAGCAAGAATGCATGCTTTTCGCGCAGTATTAAGAGAAAAAGTTTTGACGCGTATCAGAGGAACACTTGTAAAACCGATGTGTTCAGATTTACCTCTTTTCGGACTAAAACAGCTTGTTTCGTTGTATTAAGCACGAAGACATGCTTTTCGCGCAGTTATAAGAGAAAAAGTTTTAAAGGCGTGTCACAGG
This sequence comes from Amblyomma americanum, assembly GCF_052857255.1. Classification (NCBI taxonomy): domain Eukaryota; kingdom Metazoa; phylum Arthropoda; class Arachnida; order Ixodida; family Ixodidae; genus Amblyomma; species Amblyomma americanum. The sequence continues at coordinate 136,387 of NW_027526637.1, forward strand.
GACACTTGTAAAACCGATGTGTTCAGATTTACCTCGTTTCGGTCTAAAACAGCTTGTTTCGTTGAACTAAGCACGAATACATGCTTTTCGCGCAGTAATAAGAGAAAAAAGTTTTGACGCGTATCAGAGGAACACTTGTAATATCGATGTGTTGTGATTTGGCTCGTTTCGGTCCAAAACAGCTTGTTTCGTTGTATAAAGCAAGAATACGTGCTTTTCGCGCAGTTATAAGAGAAAAAGTTTTGACGCGTGTCACAGGGACACTTGTAAAACCGATGTGTTCAGATCTAGCTCGTTTTGGTGTAAAACAGCTTGTTTCGTTGTATTAAGCACGAATACATGCTTTTCGCGCAGTTATAAGAGAAAAAATTTAGACGCGTATCAGAGGAACACTTGTAAAACCGATGTGTTGTGATTTAGCTCGTTTCGGTCTAAAACAGCTTGTTTCGTTGTATTAAGCAAGAATACATGCTTTTCGCGCAGTTATAAGAGAAAAAGTTTTGACGCGTATCAGAGGAACACTTGTAAAACCGATGTGTTCAGATTTACCTCTTTTCGGACTAAAACAGCTTGTTTCGTTGTATTAAGCACAAATACATGCTTTTCGCGCAGTTATAAGAGAAAAAGTTTTGACGCGTGTCACAGGGACACTTGTAAAACCGATGTGTTCAGATTTAGCTCGTTTCGGTCTAAAACAGCTTGTTTCGCTGTATTAAGCACGAATACATGCTTTTCGCGCAGTTATAAGAGAAAAAGTTTTGACGCGTATCAGAGGAACACTTGTAAAACCGATGTGTTGTGATTTAGCTCGTTTCGGTCTAAAACAGCTTGTTTCGCTGTATTAAGCAAGAATACATGCTTTTCGCGCAGTTATTAGAGATAAAGTTTTGATGAGTATCACGTGGAACACTTGTAATACCGATGTGTTGTGATTTGGCTCGTTTCGGTCTAAAACAGCTTGTTTCGTTGTATTAAGCAAGAATGCATGCTTTTCGCGCAGTTATAAGAGAAAAAGTTTTGACGCGTATCAGAGGAACACTTGTAAAACCGATGTGTTCAGATTTACCTCTTTTCGGACTAAAACAGCTTGTTTCGTTGTATTAAGCACGAAGACATGCTTTTCGCGCAGTTATAAGAGAAAAAGTTTTAAAGGCGTGTCAGAGGGACACTTGTAAAACCGATGTGTTCAGATTTACCTCGTTTCGGTCTAAAACAGCTTGTTTCGTTGAACTAAGCACGAATACATGCTTTTCGCGCAGTAATAAGAGAAAAAAGTTTTGACGCGTATCAGAGGAACACTTGTATTCCCCATGTGTTGTGATTTGGCTCGTTTCGGTCCAAAACAGCTTGTTTCGTTGTATTAAGCAAGAATACATGCTTTTCGCGCAGTTATAAGAGAAAAAGTTTTGACGCGTATCAGAGGAACACTTGTAAAACCGATGTGTTCAGATTTACCTCTTTTCGGACTAAAACAGCTTGTTTCGTTGTATTAGGCAGGAATACATGATTTTCGCGCAGTTATAAGAGAAAAAGTTTTGACGCGTATCAGAGGAACACTTGTAAAACCGATGTGTTGTGATTTAGCTCGTTTCGGTCTAAAACAGCTTGTTTAGCTGTATTAAGCAGGAATACATGCTTTTCGCGCAGTTATAAGAGAAAAAGTTTTGACGCGTGTCACAGGGACACTTGTAAAACCGATGTGTTCAGATTTAGCTAGTTTCGGTCTAAAACAACTTGTTTCGTTGTATTAAGCACGAATACATGCTTCTCGCGCAGTTATAGGAGAAAAAAGTTTTGACGCGTATCAGAGGAACACTTGTAAAACCGATGTGTTGTGATTTAGCTCGTTTTGGTCTAAAACAGCTTGTTTCGCTGTATTAAGCAAGAATACGTGCTTTTCGCGCAGTTATAAGAGAAAAAGTTTTGACGCGTGTCACAGGGACACTTGTAAAACCGATGTGTTCAGATCTAGCTCGTTTCGGTGTAAAACAGCTTGTTTCGTTGTATTAAGCACGAATACATGCTTTTCGCGCAGTTTTAAGAGAAAAAGTTTAGACGCGTATCAGAGGAACACTTGTAAAACCGATGTGCTGTGATTTAGCTCGTTTCGGTCTAAAACAGCTTGTTTCGTTGTATTAAGCAAGAATACATGCTTTTCGCGCAGTTATAACAGAAAAAGTTTTGACGCGTATCAGAGGAACACTTGTAAAACCGATGTGTTCAGATTTACCTCTTTTCGGACTAAAACAGCTTGTTTCGTTGTATTAAGCACGAATACATGCTTTTCGCGCAGTTATAAGAGAAAAAGTTTTGACGCGTGTCACAGGGACACTTGTAAAACCGATGTGTTCAGATTTAGCTCGTTTCGGTCTAAAACAGCTTGTTTCGCTGTAATAAGCAAGAATACATGCTTTTCGCGCAGTTATAAGAGAAAAAGTTTTGACGCGTGTCACAGGGACACTTGTAAAACCGATGTGTTGTGATTTAGCTCGTTTCGGACTAAAACAGCTTGTTTCGTTGTATTAAGCACGAATACATGCTTTTCGCGCAGTTATAAGAGAAAAAGTTTTGACGCGTATCAGATGAACACTTGTAAAACCGATGTGTTGTGATTAAGCTCGTTTCTGTCTAAAACAGCTTGTTTCGCTGTATTAAGCAAGGATACGTGCTTTTCGCGCAGTTATAAGAGAAAAAGTTTTGACGAGTATCACGTGGAACACTTGCAATACCGATGTTTTGTGATTTGGCTCGTTTCGGTCTAAAACAGCTTGTTTCGTTGTATTAAGCAAGAATGCATGCTTTTCGCGCAGTTATAAGAGAAAAAGTTTAGACGCGTATCAGAGGAACACTTGTAAAACCGATGTGTTGTGATTTAGCTCGTTTCGGTCTAAAACAGCTTGTTTCGTTGTATTAAGCAAGAATACATGCTTTTCGCGCAGTTATAAGAGAAAAAGTTTTGACGCGTATCAGAGGAACACTTGTAAAACCGATGTGTTCAGATTTACCTCTTTTCGGACTAAAACAGCTTGTTTCGTTGTATTAAGCACGAATACATGCTTTTCGCGCAGTTATAGGAGAAAAAGTTTTGACGCGTGTCACAGGGACACTTGTAAAACCGATGTGTTCAGATTTAGCTCGTTTCGGTCTAAAACAGCTTGTTTCGCTGTATTAAGCAAGAATACATGCTTTTCGCGCAGTTATAAGAGAAAAGGTTTTGACGAGTATCACGTGGATACTTGTAAAACCGATGCGTTCAGATACAGCTCGTTTCGGTCTAAAACAACTTGTTTCGTTTTATTAAGCACGAATACATGCTTTTCGCGCAGTTATAAGAGAAAAAGTTTTGACGCGTATCAGAGGAACACTTGTAAAACCGATGTGTTGTGATTTAGCTCGTTTCGGTCTAAAACAGCTTGTTTCGCTGTATTAAGCAAGAATACATGCTATTCGCGCAGTTATAAGAGAAAAAGTTTTGACGCGTATCACATGGACACTTTTAAAACCGATGTGTTCAGATTTAGCTCGTTTCGGTCTAAAACAGCTTGTTTCGTTCTATTAAGCACGAATACATGCTTTTCGCGCAGTTATAAGAGAAAAAGTTTTGACGCGTATCAGAGGAACACTTGTAAAACCGATGTGTTGTGATTTAGCTCGTTTCGGTCTAAAACAGCTTGTTTCGCTGTATTAAGCAAGAATACATGCTTTTCGCGCAGTTATTAGAGATAAAGTTTTGGCGAGTATCACGTGGAACACTTGCAATACCGGTGTGTTGTGATTTGGCTCGTTTCGGTCTAAAACAGCTTGTTTCGTTGTATTAAGCAAGAATGCATGCTTTTCGCGCAGTATTAAGAGAAAAAGTTTTGACGCGTATCAGAGGAACACTTGTAAAACCGATGTGTTCAGATTTACCTCTTTTCGGACTAAAACAGCTTGTTTCGTTGTATTAAGCACGAAGACATGCTTTTCGCGCAGTTATAAGAGAAAAAGTTTTAAAGGCGTGTCACAGGGACACTTGTAAAACCGATGTGTTCAGATTTACCTCGTTTCGGTCTAAAACAGCTTGTTTCGTTGAACTAAGCACGAATACATGCTTTTCGCGCAGTAATAAGAGAAAAAAGTTTTGACGCGTATCAGAGGAACACTTGTAATATCGATGTGTTGTGATTTGGCTCGTTTCGGTCCAAAACAGCTTGTTTCGTTGTATAAAGCAAGAATACGTGCTTTTCGCGCAGTTATAAGAGAAAAAGTTTTGACGCGTGTCACAGGGACACTTGTAAAACCGATGTGTTCAGATCTAGCTCGTTTTGGTGTAAAACAGCTTGTTTCGTTGTATTAAGCACGAATACATGCTTTTCGCGCAGTTATAAGAGAAAAAGTTTAGACGCGTATCAGAGGAACACTTGTAAAACCGATGTGTTGTGATTTAGCTCGTTTCGGTCTAAAACAGCTTGTTTCGTTGTATTAAGCAAGAATACATGCTTTTCGCGCAGTTATAAGAGAAAAAGTTTTGACGCGTATCAGAGGAACACTTGTAAAACCGATGTGTTCAGATTTACCTCTTTTCGGACTAAAACAGCTTGTTTCGTTGTATTAAGCACGAATACATGCTTTTCGCGCAGTTATAAGAGAAAAAGTTTTGACGCGTGTCACAGGGACACTTGTAAAACCGATGTGTTCAGATTTAGCTCGTTTCGGTCTAAAACAGCTTGTTTCGCTGTATTAAGCAAGAATACATGCTTTTCGCGCAGTTATAAGAGAAAAAGTTTTGACGCGTATCAGAGGAACACTTGTAAAACCGATGTGTTGTGATTTTGCTCGTTTCGGTCTAAAACAGCTTGTTTCGCTGTATTAAGCAAGAATACATGCTTTTCGCGCAGTTATAAGAGAAAAAGTTTTGACGCGTGTCACAGGTACACTTGTAAAACCGATGTGTTCAGATTTAGCTCGTTTCGGTCTAAAACAACTTGTTTCGTTGTATTAAGCACGAATGCATGCTTTTCGCACAGTTATAAGAGAAAAAAGTTTTCACGCGTATCAGAGCCCGATGTGTTGTGATTTAGCTCGTTTTGGTCTAAAACAACTTGTTTCGCTGTATTAAGCAAGAATACGTGCTTTTCGCGCAGTTATAAGAGAAAAAGTTTAGACGCGTATCAGAGGAACACTTGTAAAACCGATGTGTTGTGATTTAGCTCGTTTCGGTCTAAAACAGCTTGTTTCGTTGTATTAAGCAAGAATACAGGCTTTTCGCGCAGTTATAAGAGAAAAAGTTTTGACGCGTATCAGAGGAACACTTGTAAAACCGATGTGTTCAGATTTACCTCTTTTCGGACTAAAACAGCTTGTTTCGTTGTATTAAGCACGAATACATGCTTTTCGCGCAGTTATAAGAGAAAAAGTTTTGACGCGTGTCACAGGGACACTTGTAAAACCGATGTGTTCAGATTTAGCTCGTTTCGGTCTAAAACAGCTTGTTTCGTTGTATTAAGCACGAATACATGCTTTTCGCGCAGTTATAAGCGAAAAAGTGTAGACGCGTATCAGAGGAACACTTGTAAAACCGATGTGTTGTGATTTAGCTCGTTTCGGTCTAAAACAGCTTGTTTCGTTGGATTAGGCATGAATACATGCTTTTCGCGCAGTTATAAGAGAAAAAGTTTTGACGCGTATCAGAGGAACACTTGTAAAACCGATGTGTTGTGATTTAGCTCGTTTCGGTCTAAAACAGCTTGTTTCGTTGTATTAAGCAAGAATACATGCTTTTCGCGCAGTTATTAGAGAAAAAGTTTTGACGAGTATCACGTGGAACACTTGTAATACCGATGTGTTGTGATTTGGCTCGTTTTGGTGTAAAACAGCTTGTTTCGTTGTATTAAGCAAGAATACATGCTTTTCGCGCAGTTATAAGAGAAAAAGTTTTGACGCGTATCAGAGGAACACTTGTAAAACCGATGTGTTCAGATTTACCTCTTTTCGGACTAAAACAGCTTGTTTCGTTGTATTAAGCACGAATACATGCTTTTCGCGCAGTTATAAGAGAAAAAGTTTTAAAGGCGTGTCACAGGGACACTTGTAAAACCGATGTGTTCAGATTTACCTCGTTTCGGTCTAAAACAGCTTGTTTCGTTGAACTAAGCACGAATACATGCTTTTCGCGCAGTTATAAGAGAAAAAAGTTTTTACGCGTATCAGAGGAACACTTGTAAAACCGATGTGTTTTGATTTAGCTCGTTTCGGTCTAAAACAGCTTGTTTCGCTGTAATAAGCAAGAATACATGCTTTTCGCGCAGTTATAAGAGAAAAAGTTTTGACGCGTATCAGGGGAACACTTGTAAAACCGATGTGTTGTGATTTAGCTCGTTTCGGTCTAAAACAGCTTGTTTCGCTGTATTAAGCAAGAATACATGCTTGTCGCGCAGTTATAAGAGAAAAAGTTTTTGAAGGCGTGTCACAGGGACACTTGTAAAACCGATGTGTTCAGATTTACCCCGTTTCGTTCTAAAACAGCTTGTTTCGTTAGACTAAGCACGAATACATGCTTTTCGCGCAGTTATAAGAGAAAAAAGTTTTGACGCGTATCAGAGGAACACTTGTAAAACCGATGTGTTGTGATTTAGCTCGTTTCGGTCTAAAACAGCTTGTTTCGCTGTATTAAGCAAGGATACGTGCTTTTCGCGCAGTTATAAGAGAAAAGGTTTTGACGCGTGTCACAGGGACACTTGTAAAACCGATGTGTAGTGATTTAGCTCGTTTCGGTCTAAAACAGCTTGTTTCGTTGTATTAAGCAAGAATACATGCTTTTCGCGCAGTTATAAGAGAAAAAGTTTTGACGCGTATCAGAGGAACACTTGTAAAACCGATGTGTTGTGATTTAGCTCGTTTCGGTCTAAAACAGCTTGTTTCGTTGTGTTAAGCAAGAATACATGCTTTTCGCGCAGTTATTAGAGAAAAAGTTTTGACGAGTATCACGTGGAACACTTGTAATACCGATGTGTTGTGATTTGGCTCGTTTTGGTGTAAAATAGCTTGTTTCGTTGTATTAAGCACGAATACATGCTTTTCGCGCAGTTATAAGAGAAAAAGTTTTGACGCGTATCAGAGGAACACTTGTAAAACCGATGTGTTCAGATTTACCTCTTTTCGGACTAAAACAGCTTGTTTCGTTGTATTAAGCACGAATACATGCTTTTCGCGCAGTTATAAGAGAAAAAGTTTTGACGCGTGTCACAGGGACACTTGTAAAACCGATGTGTTCAGATTTAGCTCGTTTCGGTCTAAAACAGCTTGTTTCGCTGTATTAAGCAAGAATACATGCTTTTCGCGCAGTTATAAGAGAAAAAGTTTTGACGCGTATCAGAGGAACACTTGTAAAACCGATGTGTTGTGATTTTGCTCGTTTCGGTCTAAAACAGCTTGTTTCGCTGTATTAAGCAAGAATACATGCTTTTCGCGCAGTTATAAGAGAAAAAGTTTTGACGCGTGTCACAGGTACACTTGTAAAACCGATGTGTTCAGATTTAGCTCGTTTCGGTCTAAAACAACTTGTTTCGTTGTATTAAGCACGAATGCATGCTTTTCGCGCAGTTATAAGAGAAAAAAGTTTTCACGCGTATCAGAGCCCGATGTGTTGTGATTTAGCTCGTTTTGGTCTAAAACAACTTGTTTCGCTGTATTAAGCAAGAATACGTGCTTTTCGCGCAGTTATAAGAGAAAAAGTTTAGACGCGTATCAGAGGAACACTTGTAAAACCGATGTGTTGTGATTTAGCTCGTTTCGGTCTAAAACAGCTTGTTTCGTTGTATTAAGCAAGAATACAGGCTTTTCGCGCAGTTATAAGAGAAAAAGTTTTGACGCGTATCAGAGGAACACTTGTAAAACCGATGTGTTCAGATTTACCTCTTTTCGGACTAAAACAGCTTGTTTCGTTGTATTAAGCACGAATACATGCTTTTCGCGCAGTTATAAGAGAAAAAGTTTTGACGCGTGTCACAGGGACACTTGTAAAACCGATGTGTTCAGATTTAGCTCGTTTCGGTCTAAAACAGCTTGTTTCGTTGTATTAAGCACGAATACATGCTTTTCGCGCAGTTATAAGCGAAAAAGTGTAGACGCGTATCAGAGGAACACTTGTAAAACCGATGTGTTGTGATTTAGCTCGTTTCGGTCTAAAACAGCTTGTTTCGTTGGATTAGGCATGAATACATGCTTTTCGCGCAGTTATAAGAGAAAAAGTTTTGACGCGTATCAGAGGAACACTTGTAAAACCGATGTGTTGTGATTTAGCTCGTTTCGGTCTAAAACAGCTTGTTTCGTTGTATTAAGCAAGAATACATGCTTTTCGCGCAGTTATTAGAGAAAAAGTTTTGACGAGTATCACGTGGAACACTTGTAATACCGATGTGTTGTGATTTGGCTCGTTTTGGTGTAAAACAGCTTGTTTCGTTGTATTAAGCAAGAATACATGCTTTTCGCGCAGTTATAAGAGAAAAAGTTTTGACGCGTATCAGAGGAACACTTGTAAAACCGATGTGTTCAGATTTACCTCTTTTCGGACTAAAACAGCTTGTTTCGTTGTATTAAGCACGAATACATGCTTTTCGCGCAGTTATAAGAGAAAAAGTTTTAAAGGCGTGTCACAGGGACACTTGTAAAACCGATGTGTTCAGATTTACCTCGTTTCGGTCTAAAACAGCTTGTTTCGTTGAACTAAGCACGAATACATGCTTTTCGCGCAGTTATAAGAGAAAAAAGTTTTTACGCGTATCAGAGGAACACTTGTAAAACCGATGTGTTTTGATTTAGCTCGTTTCGGTCTAAAACAGCTTGTTTCGCTGTAATAAGCAAGAATACATGCTTTTCGCGCAGTTATAAGAGAAAAAGTTTTGACGCGTATCAGGGGAACACTTGTAAAACCGATGTGTTGTGATTTAGCTCGTTTCGGTCTAAAACAGCTTGTTTCGCTGTATTAAGCAAGAATACATGCTTGTCGCGCAGTTATAAGAGAAAAAGTTTTTGAAGGCGTGTCACAGGGACACTTGTAAAACCGATGTGTTCAGATTTACCCCGTTTCGTTCTAAAACAGCTTGTTTCGTTAGACTAAGCACGAATACATGCTTTTCGCGCAGTTATAAGAGAAAAAAGTTTTGACGCGTATCAGAGGAACACTTGTAAAACCGATGTGTTGTGATTTAGCTCGTTTCGGTCTAAAACAGCTTGTTTCGCTGTATTAAGCAAGGATACGTGCTTTTCGCGCAGTTATAAGAGAAAAGGTTTTGACGCGTGTCACAGGGACACTTGTAAAACCGATGTGTAGTGATTTAGCTCGTTTCGGTCTAAAACAGCTTGTTTCGTTGTATTAAGCAAGAATACATGCTTTTCGCGCAGTTATAAGAGAAAAAGTTTTGACGCGTATCAGAGGAACACTTGTAAAACCGATGTGTTGTGATTTAGCTCGTTTCGGTCTAAAACAGCTTGTTTCGTTGTGTTAAGCAAGAATACATGCTTTTCGCGCAGTTATTAGAGAAAAAGTTTTGACGAGTATCACGTGGAACACTTGTAATACCGATGTGTTGTGATTTGGCTCGTTTTGGTGTAAAATAGCTTGTTTCGTTGTATTAAGCACGAATACATGCTTTTCGCGCAGTTATAAGAGAAAAAGTTTTGACGCGTATCAGAGGAACACTTGTAAAACCGATGTGTTCAGATTTACCTCTTTTCGGACTAAAACAGCTTGTTTCGTTGTATTAAGCACGAATACATGTTTTTCGCGCAGTTATAAGAGAAAAAGTTTTAAAGGCGTGTCACAGGGACACTTGTAAAACCGATGTGTTCAGATTTACCTCGTTTCGGTCTAAAACAGCTTGTTTCGTTGAACTAAGCACGAATACATGCTTTTCACGCAGTTATAAGAGAAAAAAGTTTTGACGCGTATCAGAGGAACACTTGTAAAACCGATGTGTTGTGATTTAGCTCGTTTCGGTCTAAAACAGCTTGTTTCGCTGTATTAAGCAAGAATACATGCTTTTCGCGCAGTTATAAGAGAAAAAGTTTTGACGCGTATCAGAGGAACACTTGTAAAACCGATGTGTTCAGATTTACCTCTTCGGACTAAAACAGCTTGTTTCGTTGTATTAAGCACGAAGACATGCTTTTCGCGCAGTTATAAGAGAAAAAGTTTTAAAGGCGTGTCACAGGTACACTTGTAAAACCGATGTGTTCAGATTTACCTCGTTTCGGTCTAAAACAGCTTGTTTCGTTGAACTAAGCACGAATACATGCTTTTCGCGCAGTAATAAGAGAAAAAAGTTTTGACGCGTATCAGAGGAACACTTGTAATACCGATGTGTTGTGATTTGGCTCGTTTCGGTCCAAAACAGCTTGTTTCGTTGTATTAAGCAAGAATACATGCTTTTCGCGCAGTTATAAGAGAAAAAGTTTTGACGCGTATCAGAGGAACACTTGTAAAACCGATGTGTTCAGATTTACCTCTTTTCGGACTAAAACAGCTTGTTTCGTTGTATTAGGCAGGAATACATGCTTTTCGCGCAGTTATAAGAGAAAAAGTTTTGACGCGTATCAGAGGAACACTTGTAAAACCGATGTGTTGTGATTTAGCTCGTTTCGGTCTAAAACTGCTTGTTTAGCTGTATTAAGCAGGAATACATGCTTTTCGCGCAGTTATAAGAGAAAAAGTTTTGACGCGTGTCACAGGGACACTTGTAAAACCGATGTGTTCAGATTTAGCTAGTTTCGGTCTAAAACAGCTTGTTTCGTTGTATTAAGCACGAATACATGCTTCTCGCGCAGTTATAAGAGAAAAAAGTTGTGACGCGTATCAGAGGAACACTTGTAAAACCGATGTGTTGTGATTTAGCTTGTTTTGGTCTAAAACAGCTTGTTTCGCTGTATTAAGCAAGAATACGTGCTTTTCGCGCAGTTATAAGAGAAAACGTTTTGACGCGTGTCACAGGGACACTTGTAAAACCGATGTGTTCAGATCTAGCTCGTTTTGGTGTAAAACAGCTTGTTTCGTTGTATTAAGCACGAATACATGCTTTTCGCGCAGTTATAAGCGAAAAAGTGTAGACGCGTATCACAAGGACACTTTTAAAACCGATGTGTTCAGATTTAGCTCGTTTCGGTCTAAAACAGCTTGTTTCGTTGTATTAAGCACGAATAGATGCTTTTCGCGCAGTTATAAGAGAAAAAGTTTTGACGCGTATCAGAGGAACACTTGTAAAACCGATGTGTTGTGATTTAGCTCGTTTCGGTCTAAAACAGCTTGTTTCGCTGTATTAAGCAAGAATACGTGCTTTTCGCGCAGTTATAAGAGAAAAAGTTTTGACGCGTGTCACAGGGACACTTGTAAAACCGATGTGTTGTGATTTAGCTCGTTTCGGTCTAAAACAGGTTGTTTCGCTGTATTCAGGAAGAATACATGCTTTTCGCGCAGTTAAAAGAGAAAAAGTTTTGACGCGTATCACATGGACACTTTTAAAACCGATGTGTTCAGATTTAGCTCGTTTCCGTCTAAAACAGCTTGTTTCGTTGTATTAAGCACGAATACATGCTTTTCGCGCAGTTATAAGAGAAAAAAGTTTTGACGCGTATCAGAGGAACACTTGTAAAACCGATGTGTTGTGATTTAGCTCGTTTCGGTCTAAAACAGCTTGTTGCGTTGTATTAAGCAAGAATACATGCTTTTCGCGCAGTTATAAGAAAAAAAGTTTTGACGCGCGTCACAGGGACACTTGTAAAACCGATGTGTTGTGATTTAGCTCGTTTCGGTCTAAAACAGGTTGTTTCGCTGTATTAAGCAAGAATACATGCTATTCGCGCAGTTATAAGAGAAAAAGTTTTGACGCGTATCACATGGACACTTTTAAAACCGATGTGTTCAGATTTAGCTCGTTTCGGTCTAAAACAGCTTGTTTCGTTCTATTAAGCACGAATACATGCTTTTCGCGCAGTTATAAGAGAAAAAGTTTTGACGCGTATCAGAGGAACACTTGTAAAACCGATGTGTTGTGATTTAGCTCGTTTCGGTCTAAAACAGCTTGTTTCGCTGTATTAAGCAAGAATACATGCTTTTCGCGCAGTTATTAGAGATAAAGTTTTGGCGAGTATCACGTGGAACACTTGCAATACCGATGTGTTGTGATTTGGCTCGTTTCGGTCTAAAACAGCTTGTTTCGTTGTATTAAGCAAGAATGCATGCTTTTCGCGCAGTATTAAGAGAAAAAGTTTTGACGCGTATCAGAGGAACACTTGTAAAACCGATGTGTTCAGATTTACCTCTTTTCGGACTAAAACAGCTTGTTTCGTTGTATTAAGCACGAAGACATGCTTTTCGCGCAGTTATAAGAGAAAAAGTTTTAAAGGCGTGTCACAGGGACACTTGTAAAACCGATGTGTTGTGATTTAGCTCGTTTCGGTCTAAAACAGCTTGTTTAGCTGTATTAAGCAGGAATACATGCTTTTCGCGCAGTTATAAGAGAAAAAGTTTTGACGCGTGTCACAGGGACACTTGTAAAACCGATGTGTTCAGATTTAGCTAGTTTCGGTCTAAAACAGCTTGTTTCGTTGTATTAAGCACAAATACATGCTTCTCGCGCAGTTATAAGAGAAAAAAGTTGTGACGCGTATCAGAGGAACACTTGTAAAACCGATGTGTTGTGATTTAGCTTGTTTTCGTCTAAAACAGCTTGTTTCGCTGTATTAAGCAAGAATACGTGCTTTTCGCGCAGTTATAAGAGAAAAAGTTTTGACGCGTGTCACAGGGACACTTGTAAAACCGATGTGTTCAGATCTAGCTCGTTTTGGTGTAAAACAGCTTGTTTCGTTGTATTAAGCACGAATACATGCTTTTCGCGCAGTTATAAGCGAAAAAGTGTAGACGCGTATCAGAGGAACACTTGTAAAACCGATGTGTTGTGATTTAGCTCGTTTCGGTCTAAAACAGCTTGTTTCGTTGTATTAAGCATGAATACATGCTTTTCGCGCAGTTATAAGAGAAAAAGTTTTGACGCGTATCAGAGGAACACTTGTAAAACCGATGTGTTGTGATTTAGCTCGTTTCGGTCTAAAACAGCTTGTTTCGTTGTGTTAAGCAAGAATACATGCTTTTCGCGCTGTTATTAGAGAAAAAGTGTTGACGAGTATCACGTGGAACACTTGTAATACCGATGTGTTGTGATTTGGCTCGTTTTGGTGTAAAACAGCTTGTTTCGTTGTATTAAGCACGAATACATGCTTTTCGCGCAGTTATAAGAGAAAAAGTTTTGACGCGTATCAGAGGAACACTTGTAAAACCGATGTGTTCAGATTTACCTCTTTTCGGACTAAAACAGCTTGTTTCGTTGTATTAAGCACGAATACATGCTTTTCGCGCAGTTATAAGAGAAAAAGTTTTAAAGGCGTGTCACAGGGACACTTGTAAAACCGATGTGTTCAGATTTACCTCGTTTCGGTCTAAAACAGCTTGTTTCGTTGAACTAAGCACGAATACATGCTTTTCGCGCAGTTATAAGAGAAAAAAGTTTTGACGCGTATTAGAGGAACACTTGTAAAACCGATGTGTTGTGATTTAGCTCGTTTCGGTCTAAAACAGCTTGTTTCGTTGTATTAAGCATGAATACATGCTTTTCGCGCAGTTATAAGAAAAAAAGTTTTGACGCGTATCAGAGGAACACTTGTAAAACCGATGTGTTGTGATTTAGCTCGTTTCGGTCTAAAACAGCTTGTTTCGTTGTATTAAGCAAGAATACATGCTTTTCGCGCAGTTATTAGAGAAAAAGTTTTGACGAGTATCACGTGGAACACTTGTAATACCGATGTGTTGTGATTTGGCTCGTTTTGGTGTAAAACAGCTTGTTTCCTTGTATTAAGCACGAATACATGCTTTTCGCGCAGTTATAAGGGAAAAAGTTTTGACGCGTATCAGAGGAACACTTGTAAAACCGATGTGTTCAGATTTACCTCTTTTCGGACTATAACAGCTTGTTTCGTTGTATTAAGCACGAATACATGCTTTTCGCGCAGTTATAAGAGAAAAAGTTTTAAAGGCGTGTCACAGGGACACTTGTAAAACCGATGTGTTCAGATTTACCTCGTTTCGGTCTAAAACAGCTTGTGTCGTTGAACTAAGCACGAATACATGCTTTTCGCGCAGTTATAAGAGAAAAAAGTTTTGACGCGTATCAGAGGAACACTTGTAAAACCGATGTGTTGTGATTTAGCTCGTTTCGGTCTAAAACAGCTTGTTTCGCTGTATTAAGCAAGAATACATGCTTTTCGCGCAGTTATAAGAGAAAAAGTTTTGACGCCTATCAGAGGAACACTTGTAAAACCGATGTGTTGTGATTTAGCTCGTTTCGGTCTAAAACAGCTTGTTTCGCTGTATTAAGCAAGAATACATGCTTTTCGCGCAGTTATTAGAGAAAAAGTTTTGACGAGTATCACGTGGAACACTTGTAATACCGATGTGTTGTGATTTGGCTCGTTTTGGTGTAAAATAGCTTGTTTCGTTGTATTAAGCACGAATACATGCTTTTCGCGCAGTTATAAGAGAAAAAGTTTTGACGCGTATCAGAGGAACACTTGTAAAACCGATGTGTTCAGATTTACCTCTTTTCGGACTAAAACAGCTTGTTTCGTTGTATTAAGCACGAATACATGTTTTTCGCGCAGTTATAAGAGAAAAAGTTTTAAAGGCGTGTCACAGGGACACTTGTAAAACCGATGTGTTCAGATTTACCTCGTTTCGGTCTAAAACAGCTTGTTTCGTTGAACTAAGCACGAATACATGCTTTTCACGCAGTTATAAGAGAAAAAAGTTTTGACGCGTATCAGAGGAACACTTGTAAAACCGATGTGTTGTGATTTAGCTCGTTTCGGTCTAAAACAGCTTGTTTCGCTGTATTAAGCAAGAATACATGCTTTTCGCGCAGTTATAAGAGAAAAAGTTTTGACGCGTATCAGAGGAACACTTGTAAAACCGATGTGTTCAGATTTACCTCTTCGGACTAAAACAGCTTGTTTCGTTGTATTAAGCACGAAGACATGCTTTTCGCGCAGTTATAAGAGAAAAAGTTTTAAAGGCGTGTCACAGGTACACTTGTAAAACCGATGTGTTCAGATTTACCTCGTTTCGGTCTAAAACAGCTTGTTTCGTTGAACTAAGCACGAATACATGCTTTTCGCGCAGTAATAAGAGAAAAAAGTTTTGACGCGTATCAGAGGAACACTTGTAATACCGATGTGTTGTGATTTGGCTCGTTTCGGTCCAAAACAGCTTGTTTCGTTGTATTAAGCAAGAATACATGCTTTTCGCGCAGTTATAAGAGAAAAAGTTTTGACGCGTATCAGAGGAACACTTGTAAAACCGATGTGTTCAGATTTACCTCTTTTCGGACTAAAACAGCTTGTTTCGTTGTATTAGGCAGGAATACATGCTTTTCGCGCAGTTATAAGAGAAAAAGTTTTGACGCGTATCAGAGGAACACTTGTAAAACCGATGTGTTGTGATTTAGCTCGTTTCGGTCTAAAACTGCTTGTTTAGCTGTATTAAGCAGGAATACATGCTTTTCGCGCAGTTATAAGAGAAAAAGTTTTGACGCGTGTCACAGGGACACTTGTAAAACCGATGTGTTCAGATTTAGCTAGTTTCGGTCTAAAACAGCTTGTTTCGTTGTATTAAGCACGAATACATGCTTCTCGCGCAGTTATAAGAGAAAAAAGTTGTGACGCGTATCAGAGGAACACTTGTAAAACCGATGTGTTGTGATTTAGCTTGTTTTGGTCTAAAACAGCTTGTTTCGCTGTATTAAGCAAGAATACGTGCTTTTCGCGCAGTTATAAGAGAAAACGTTTTGACGCGTGTCACAGGGACACTTGTAAAACCGATGTGTTCAGATCTAGCTCGTTTTGGTGTAAAACAGCTTGTTTCGTTGTATTAAGCACGAATACATGCTTTTCGCGCAGTTATAAGCGAAAAAGTGTAGACGCGTATCACAAGGACACTTTTAAAACCGATGTGTTCAGATTTAGCTCGTTTCGGTCTAAAACAGCTTGTTTCGTTGTATTAAGCACGAATAGATGCTTTTCGCGCAGTTATAAGAGAAAAAGTTTTGACGCGTATCAGAGGAACACTTGTAAAACCGATGTGTTGTGATTTAGCTCGTTTCGGTCTAAAACAGCTTGTTTCGCTGTATTAAGCAAGAATACGTGCTTTTCGCGCAGTTATAAGAGAAAAAGTTTTGACGCGTGTCACAGGGACACTTGTAAAACCGATGTGTTGTGATTTAGCTCGTTTCGGTCTAAAACAGGTTGTTTCGCTGTATTCAGGAAGAATACATGCTTTTCGCGCAGTTAAAAGAGAAAAAGTTTTGACGCGTATCACATGGACACTTTTAAAACCGATGTGTTCAGATTTAGCTCGTTTCCGTCTAAAACAGCTTGTTTCGTTGTATTAAGCACGAATACATGCTTTTCGCGCAGTTATAAGAGAAAAAAGTTTTGACGCGTATCAGAGGAACACTTGTAAAACCGATGTGTTGTGATTTAGCTCGTTTCGGTCTAAAACAGCTTGTTGCGTTGTATTAAGCAAGAATACATGCTTTTCGCGCAGTTATAAGAAAAAAAGTTTTGACGCGCGTCACAGGGACACTTGTAAAACCGATGTGTTGTGATTTAGCTCGTTTCGGTCTAAAACAGGTTGTTTCGCTGTATTAAGCAAGAATACATGCTATTCGCGCAGTTATAAGAGAAAAAGTTTTGACGCGTATCACATGGACACTTTTAAAACCGATGTGTTCAGATTTAGCTCGTTTCGGTCTAAAACAGCTTGTTTCGTTCTATTAAGCACGAATACATGCTTTTCGCGCAGTTATAAGAGAAAAAGTTTTGACGCGTATCAGAGGAACACTTGTAAAACCGATGTGTTGTGATTTAGCTCGTTTCGGTCTAAAACAGCTTGTTTCGCTGTATTAAGCAAGAATACATGCTTTTCGCGCAGTTATTAGAGATAAAGTTTTGGCGAGTATCACGTGGAACACTTGCAATACCGATGTGTTGTGATTTGGCTCGTTTCGGTCTAAAACAGCTTGTTTCGTTGTATTAAGCAAGAATGCATGCTTTTCGCGCAGTATTAAGAGAAAAAGTTTTGACGCGTATCAGAGGAACACTTGTAAAACCGATGTGTTCAGATTTACCTCTTTTCGGACTAAAACAGCTTGTTTCGTTGTATTAAGCACGAAGACATGCTTTTCGCGCAGTTATAAGAGAAAAAGTTTTAAAGGCGTGTCACAGGGACACTTGTAAAACCGATGTGTTGTGATTTAGCTCGTTTCGGTCTAAAACAGCTTGTTTAGCTGTATTAAGCAGGAATACATGCTTTTCGCGCAGTTATAAGAGAAAAAGTTTTGACGCGTGTCACAGGGACACTTGTAAAACCGATGTGTTCAGATTTAGCTAGTTTCGGTCTAAAACAGCTTGTTTCGTTGTATTAAGCACAAATACATGCTTCTCGCGCAGTTATAAGAGAAAAAAGTTGTGACGCGTATCAGAGGAACACTTGTAAAACCGATGTGTTGTGATTTAGCTTGTTTTCGTCTAAAACAGCTTGTTTCGCTGTATTAAGCAAGAATACGTGCTTTTCGCGCAGTTATAAGAGAAAAAGTTTTGACGCGTGTCACAGGGACACTTGTAAAACCGATGTGTTCAGATCTAGCTCGTTTTGGTGTAAAACAGCTTGTTTCGTTGTATTAAGCACGAATACATGCTTTTCGCGCAGTTATAAGCGAAAAAGTGTAGACGCGTATCAGAGGAACACTTGTAAAACCGATGTGTTGTGATTTAGCTCGTTTCGGTCTAAAACAGCTTGTTTCGTTGTATTAAGCATGAATACATGCTTTTCGCGCAGTTATAAGAGAAAAAGTTTTGACGCGTATCAGAGGAACACTTGTAAAACCGATGTGTTGTGATTTAGCTCGTTTCGGTCTAAAACAGCTTGTTTCGTTGTGTTAAGCAAGAATACATGCTTTTCGCGCTGTTATTAGAGAAAAAGTGTTGACGAGTATCACGTGGAACACTTGTAATACCGATGTGTTGTGATTTGGCTCGTTTTGGTGTAAAACAGCTTGTTTCGTTGTATTAAGCACGAATACATGCTTTTCGCGCAGTTATAAGAGAAAAAGTTTTGACGCGTATCAGAGGAACACTTGTAAAACCGATGTGTTCAGATTTACCTCTTTTCGGACTAAAACGGCTTGTTTCGTTGTATTAAGCACGAATACATGCTTTTCGCGCAGTTATAAGAGAAAAAGTTTTAAAGGCGTGTCACAGGGACACTTGTAAAACCGATGTGTTCAGATTTACCTCGTTTCGGTCTAAAACAGCTTGTTTCGTTGAACTAAGCACGAATACATGCTTTTCGCGCAGTTATAAGAGAAAAAAGTTTTGACGCGTATTAGAGGAACACTTGTAAACCGATGTGTTGTGATTTAGCTCGTTTCGGTCTAAAACAGCTTGTTTCGTTGTATTAAGCATGAATACATGCTTTTCGCGCAGTTATAAGAAAAAAAGTTTTGACGCGTATCAGAGGAACACTTGTAAAACCGATGTGTTGTGATTTAGCTCGTTTCGGTCTAAAACAGCTTGTTTCGTTGTATTAAGCAAGAATACATGCTTTTCGCGCAGTTATTAGAGAAAAAGTTTTGACGAGTATCACGTGGAACACTTGTAATACCGATGTGTTGTGATTTGGCTCGTTTTGGTGTAAAACAGCTTGTTTCCTTGTATTAAGCACGAATACATGCTTTTCGCGCAGTTATAAGGGAAAAAGTTTTGACGCGTATCAGAGGAACACTTGTAAAACCGATGTGTTCAGATTTACCTCTTTTCGGACTATAACAGCTTGTTTCGTTGTATTAAGCACGAATACATGCTTTTCGCGCAGTTATAAGAGAAAAAGTTTTAAAGGCGTGTCACAGGGACACTTGTAAAACCGATGTGTTCAGATTTACCTCGTTTCGGTCTAAAACAGCTTGTGTCGTTGAACTAAGCACGAATACATGCTTTTCGCGCAGTTATAAGAGAAAAAAGTTTTGACGCGTATCAGAGGAACACTTGTAAAACCGATGTGTTGTGATTTAGCTCGTTTCGGTCTAAAACAGCTTGTTTCGCTGTATTAAGCAAGAATACATGCTTTTCGCGCAGTTATAAGAGAAAAAGTTTTGACGCCTATCAGAGGAACACTTGTAAAACCGATGTGTTGTGATTTAGCTCGTTTCGGTCTAAAACAGCTTGTTTCGCTGTATTAAGCAAGAATACATGCTTTTCGCGCAGTTATAAGAGGAAAAGTTTTAAAGGCGTGTCACAGGGACACTTGTAAAACCGATGTGTTCAGATTTACCCCGTTTCGGTCTAAAACAGCTTGTTTCGTTAGACTAAGCACGAATACATGCTTTTCGCGCAGTTTTAAAGAGAAAAAGTTTTGACGCGTATCAGAGGAACACTTGTAAAACCGATGTGTTGGGATTTAGCTCGTTTCGGTCTAAAACAGCTTGTTTCGCTGTATTAAGCAAGGATACGTGCTTTTCGCGCAGTTATAAGAGAAAAAGTTTTGACGCGTATCACAGGAACACTTGTAAAACCGATGTGTTCAGATTTACCTCTTTTCGGACTAAAACAGCTTGTTTCGTTGTATTAGGCAGGAATACATGCTTTTCGCGCAGTTATAAGAGAAAAAGTTTTGACGCGTATCAGAGGAACACTTGTAAAACCGATGTGTTGTGATTTAGCTCGTTTCGGTCTAAAACAGCTTGTTTAGCTGTATTAAGCAGGAATACATGCTTTTCGCGCAGTTATAAGAGAAAAAGTTTTGACGCGTGTCACACGGACACTTGTAAAACCGATGTGTTCAGATTTAGCTCGTTTCGGTCTAAAACAACTTGTTTCGTTGTATTAAGCACGAATACATGCTTCTCGCGCAGTTATAAGAGAAAAAAGTTTTGACGCGTATCAGAGGAACACTTGTAAAACCGATGTTTTGTGATTTAGCCTATTTTGGTCTAAAACAGCTTGTTTCGCTGTATTAAGCAAGAATACGTGCTTTTCGCGCAGTTATAAGAGAAAAAGTTTTGACGCGTGTCTCAGGGACACTTGTAAAACCGATGTGTTCAGATCTAGCTCGTTTTGGTGTAAAACAGCTTGTTTCGTTGTATTAAGCACGAATACATGCTTTTCGCGCAGTTTTAAGAGAAAAAGTTTAGACGCGTATCAGAGGAACACTTGTAAAACCGATGTGTTGTGATTTAGCTCGTTTCGGTCTAAAACAGCTTGTTTCGTTGTATTAAGCAAGAATACATGCTTTTCGCGCAGTTATAAGAGAAAAAGTTTTGACGCGTATCAGAGGAACACTTGTAAAACCGATGTGTTCAGATTTACCTCTTTTCGGACTAAAACAGCTTGTTTCGTTGTATTAAGCACGAATACATGCTTTTCGCGCAGTTATAAGAGAAAAAGTTTTGACGCGTATCAGAGGAACACTTGTAAAACCGATGTGTTGTGATTTAGCTCTGTCACGGTGTTGGTGACAAGAGAGGACCTGTTAGAAGGCAGGGCTCGGCAGCACGTCCTTCAGTTGGCGAGACGGCGAACTTCAACGTCTTTCAAAACGAGAGCACCACGAGCGTCGTCTTCTTTCCGAGCGCCACGAACGCCACCTGGCATTCCTCCCCTCTTAAAAAAAAAAAACACGCGCAGAAGAGCGCGCGAACACAAGCACACACACAAGCACACACAAGCACAATTAATCACACAAGAGAGGCACGAAGATTCTGGGTGGGTCCCCGTGCCAAATACGGCTTCTGGCGCAAAACATGGACGATCTCTGGACGGGGCTTTCGTCGGGTTCTCTGCTGGGAAAGTTCAGTGTCCGGTTCTACCTCGTAATTAACGTCGCTGACGCGCCGCAAGACTTTGTAGGGACCGAAATAGCGGCAAATGAGTTTTTCGGACAAGCCGCGTCGTCGAACAGGTATCCATACCCAAACCTGGTCGCCGGGATGGTAGGAGACTTGTCTGTGCCGGAGGTTGTATCGCCGCGAGTCTTTGTCTTGTTGCTGGGTGATGTGAATACGGGCTAGCTGACGAGCCTGCTCGGCTTCGTGGGTAAACTCCTCAGCGTCAGCAGAAAGATGGTCATCGGTTGCGCAAGGGAGCATTGCGTCGAGCATCGTCTGAACCTCCCTACCGTATAGGAGGCGGAACGGTGTGAA
Organism: Amblyomma americanum; assembly: GCF_052857255.1. Classification (NCBI taxonomy): domain Eukaryota; kingdom Metazoa; phylum Arthropoda; class Arachnida; order Ixodida; family Ixodidae; genus Amblyomma; species Amblyomma americanum. The sequence continues at coordinate 157,662 of NW_027526637.1, forward strand.
ACGGGTCGTCTCTTGAACTGCTGTGTTGTAGGCGAATGTCACGTACGGTATGATCGTATCCCAATTCCTGTGTTGTACATCGACGTACATCGCCAGCATGTCCGCCATAGTCTTATTAAGCCGCTCTGTCAGCCCGTTCGCACTGCGGGCGGTCATTTGATTGCACCTCTCGGCATGTGCACCGCCCGAGTTCAAATCCGGGAGTCCACATTTGTCGTCTGCTGTCTTGTTCTGAATAACTGTTTGCGCGACCTCATCTTAGGTGTCGACTTTCTGCGTGAATATGGGGCGATTATTGACCTACGCGATAACAAGGTCACGTTTTCAACTGAGAGTGCTGTCGCTCTCCCCAACGCGCTGCGACCAAGCCAGACACTTCGAGTTTCTACGGACACAGTCACCCTGCCGCCTCGAACCAGCGCCTTCATTACGGTTGAGTGCGAATCATTTCAAGACGGTGACGCCATCGCCGAAACCAACCTGTCATTACTGTTGACGCAAGGCGTGTGCGTGGCCCGCAGTCTGATCCATCTTCACAGTGGCCAGTCACAGGTACTTGCTACCAATTTTTCGCACGAGCATCGGCATCTTTTTCGCGGCACTTCCGTAGCCTTTATCGAACGTATCTCCGATGTTTCCGAGTGCTTCTCCTCAAAACCAGTGCAGCCTCCTTTTCCCCTCGAGAGCACCACGAGCGTCGTCTTCTTTCCGAGCGCCACGAACGCCACCTGGCAGCTCGTTTCGGTCTAAAACAGCTTGTTTCGCTGTATTAAGCAAGGATACGTGCTTTTCGCGCAGTTATAAGAGAAAAAGTTTTGACGCGCGTCACAGGGACACGTGTAAAACCGACGAGTTCAGATTTAGCTCGTTTCGGACTAAAACAGCTTGATTCGTTGTATTAAGCACGAATACATGCTTTTCGCGCAGTTATAAGAGAAAAAGTTTTGACGAGTATCACGTGGATACTTGTAAAACCGATGCGTTCAGATACAGCTCGTTTCGGTCTAAAACAACTTGTTTCGTTTTATTAAGCAAGAATACATGCTTTTCGCGCAGTTATAAGAGAAAAAGTTTTAAAGGCGTGTCACAGGGACGCTTGTAAAACCGATGTGTTCAGATTTACCTCGTTTCGGTCTAAAACAGGTTGTTTCGTTGTATTAAGCACAAATACATGCTTCTCGCGCAGTTATAAGAGAAAAAAGTTGTGACGCGTATCAGAGGAACACTTGTAAAACCGATGTGTTGTGATTTAGCTTGTTTTGGTCTAAAACAGCTTGTTTCGCTGTATTAAGCAAGAATACGTGCTTTTCGCGCAGTTATAAGAGAAAAAGTTTTGACGCGTGTCACAGGGACACTTGTAAAACCGATGTGTTCAGATCTAGCTCGTTTTGGTGTAAAACAGCTTGTTTCGTTGTATTAAGCACGAATACATGCTTTTCGCGCAGTTATAAGCGAAAAAGTGTAGACGCGTATCAGAGGAACACTTGTAAAACCGATGTGTTGTGATTTAGCTCGTTTCGGTCTAAAACAGCTTGTTCCGTTGTATTAAGCATGAATACATGCTTTTCGCGCAGTTATAAGAGAAAAAGTTTTGACGCGTATCAGAGGAACACTTGTAAAACCGATGTGTTGTGACTTAGCTCGTTTCGGTCTAAAACAGCTTGTTTCGTTGTGTTAAGCAAGAATACATGCTTTTCGCGCAGTTATTAGAGAAAAAGTTTTGACGAGTATCACGTGGAACACTTGTAATACCGATGTGTTGTGATTTGGCTCGTTTTGGTGTAAAACAGCTTGTTTCGTTGTATTAAGCACGAATACATGCTTTTCGCGCAGTTATAAGAGAAAAAGTTTTGACGCGTATCAGAGGAACACTTGTAAAACCGATGTGTTCAGATTTACCTCTTTTCGGACTAAAACAGCTTGTTTCGTTGTATTAAGCACGAATACATGCTTTTCGCGCAGTTATAAGAGAAAAAGTTTTAAAGGCGTGTCACAGGGACACTTGTAAAACCGATGTGTTCAGATTTACCTCGTTTCGGTCTAAAACAGCTTGTTTCGTTGAACTAAGCACGAATACATGCTTTTCGCGCAGTTATAAGAGAAAAAAGTTTTGACGCGTATTAGAGGAACACTTGTAAAACCGATGTGTTGTGATTTAGCTCGTTTCGGTCTAAAACAGCTTGTTTCGTTGTATTATAAGAGAAAAAGTTTTGACGCGTATCAGAGGAACACTTGTAAAACCGATGTGTTGTGATTTAGCTCGTTTCGGTCTAAAACAGCTTGTTTCGTTGTATTAAGCAAGAATACATGCTTTTCGCGCAGTTATTAGAGAAAAAGTTTTGACGAGTATCACGTGGAACACTTGTAATACCGATGTGTTGTGATTTGGCTCGTTTTGGTGTAAAACAGCTTGTTTCCTTGTATTAGGCACGAATACATGCTTTTCGCGCAGTTATAAGGGAAAAAGTTTTGACGCGTATCAGAGGAACACTTGTAAAACCTATGTGTTCAGATTTACCTCTTTTCGGACTATAACAGCTTGTTTCGTTGTATTAAGCACGAATACATGCTTTTCGCGCAGTTATAAGAGAAAAAGTTTTAAAGGCGTGTCACAGGGACACTTGTAAAACCGATGTGTTCAGATTTACCTCGTTTCGGTCTAAAACAGCTTGTTTCGTTGAACTAAGCACGAATACATGCTTTTCGCGCAGTTATAAGAGAAAAAAGTTTTGACGCGTATCAGAGGAACACTTGTAAAACCGATGTGTTGTGATTTAGCTCGTTTCGGTCTAAAACAGCTTGTTTCGCTGTATTAAGCAAGAATACATGCTTTTCGCGCAGTTATAAGAGAAAAAGTTTTGACGCGTATCAGAGGAACACTTGTAAAACCGATGTGTTGTGATTTAGCTCGTTTCGGTCTAAAACAGCTTGTTTCGCTGTATTAAGCAAGAATACATGCTTTTCGCGCAGTTATAAGAGAAAAAAGTTTTGACGCGTATCAGAGGAACACTTGTAAAACCGATGTGTTGTGATTTAGCTCGTTTCGGTCTAAAACAGCTTGTTTCGCTGTATTAAGCAAGAATACATGCTTTTCGCGCAGTTATAAGAGAAAAAGTTTTGACGCGTATCAGAGGAACACTTGTAAAACCGATGTGTTGTGATTTAGCTCGTTTCGGTCTAAAACAGCTTGTTTCGCTGTATTAAGCAAGAATACATGCTTTTCGCGCAGTTATAAGAGAAAAAGTTTTAAAGGCGTGTCACAGGGACACTTGTAAAACCGATGTGTTCAGATTTACCCCGTTTCGGTCTAAAACAGCTTGTTTCGTTAGACTAAGCACGAATACATGCTTTTCGCGCAGTTATAAGAGAAAAAAGTTTTGACGCGTATCAGAGGAACACTTGTAAAACCGATGTGTTGTGATTTAGCTCGTTTCGGTCTAAAACAGCTTGTTTCGCTGTATTAAGCAAGGATACGTGCTTTTCGCGCAGTTATAAGAGAAAAAGTTTTGACGCGTATCACAGGAACACTTGTAAAACCGATGTGTTCAGATTTACCTCTTTTCGGACTAAAACAGCTTGTTTCGTTGTATTAAGCACGAATACATGCTTTTCGCGCAGTTATAAGAGAAAAAGTTTTGACGAGTATCACGTGGATACTTGTAAAACCGATGCGTTCAGATACAGCTCGTTTCGGTCTAAAACAACTTGTTTCGTTTTATTAAGCACGAATACATGCTTTTCGCGCAGTTATAAGAGAAAAAGTTTTGACGCGTATCAGAGGAACACTTGTAAAACCGATGTGTTGTGATTTACCTCGTTTCGGTCTAAAACAGCTTGTTTCGCTGTATTAAGCAAGAATACATGCTTTTCGCGCAGTTATAAGAGAAAAAGTTTTAAAGGCGTGTCACAGGGACACTTGTAAAACCGATGTGTTCAGATTTACCTCGTTTCGGTCTAAAACAGGTTGTTTCGTTGTATTAAGCACAAATACATGCTCCTCGCGCAGTTATAAGAGAAAAAAGTTGTGACGCGTATCAGAGGAACACTTGTAAAACCGATGTGTTGTGATTTAGCTTGTTTTGGTCTAAAACAGCTTGTTTCGCTGTATTAAGCAAGAATACGTGCTTTTCGCGCAGTTATAAGAGAAAAAGTTTTGACGCGTGTCACAGGGACACTTGTAAAACCGATGTGTTCAGATCTAGCTCGTTTTGGTGTAAAACAGCTTGTTTCGTTGTATTAAGCACGAATACATGCTTTTCGCGCAGTTATAAGCGAAAAAGTGTAGACGCGTATCAGAGGAACACTTGTAAAACCGATGTGTTGTGATTTAGCTCGTTTCGGTCTAAAACAGCTTGTTCCGTTGTATTAAGCATGAATACATGCTTTTCGCGCAGTTATAAGAGAAAAAGTTTTGACGCGTATCAGAGGAACACTTGTAAAACCGATGTGTTGTGATTTAGCTCGTTTCGGTCTAAAACAGCTTGTTTCGTTGTGTTAAGCAAGAATACATGCTTTTCGCGCAGTTATTAGAGAAAAAGTTTTGACGAGTATCACGTGGAACACTTGTAATACCGATGTGTTGTGATTTGGCTCGTTTTGGTGTAAAACAGCTTGTTTCGTTGTATTAAGCACGAATACATGCTTTTCGCGCAGTTATAAGAGAAAAAGTTTTGACGCGTATCAGAGGAACACTTGTAAAACCGATGTGTTCAGATTTACCTCTTTTCGGACTAAAACAGCTTGTTTCGTTGTATTAAGCACGAATACATGCTTTTCGCGCAGTTATAAGAGAAAAAGTTTTAAAGGCGTGTCACAGGGACACTTGTAAAACCGATGTGTTCAGATTTACCTCGTTTCGGTCTAAAACAGCTTGTTTCGTTGAACTAAGCACGAATACATGCTTTTCGCGCAGTTATAAGAGAAAAAAGTTTTGACGCGTATTAGAGGAACACTTGTAAAACCGATGTGTTGTGATTTAGCTCGTTTCGGTCTAAAACAGCTTGTTTCGTTGTATTAAGCATGAATACATGCTTTTCGCGCAGTTATAAGAGAAAAAGTTTTGACGCGTATCAGAGGAACACTTGTAAAACCGATGTGTTGTGATTTAGCTCGTTTCGGTCTAAAACAGCTTGTTTCGTTGTATTAAGCAAGAATACATGCTTTTCGCGCAGTTATTAGAGAAAAAGTTTTGACGAGTATCACGTGGAACACTTGTAATACCGATGTGTTGTGATTTGGCTCGTTTTGGTGTAAAACAGCTTGTTTCCTTGTATTAGGCACGAATACATGCTTTTCGCGCAGTTATAAGGGAAAAAGTTTTGACGCGTATCAGAGGAACACTTGTAAAACCGATGTGTTCAGATTTACCTCTTTTCGGACTATAACAGCTTGTTTCGTTGTATTAAGCACGAATACATGCTTTTCGCGCAGTTATAAGAGAAAAAGTTTTAAAGGCGTGTCACAGGGACACTTGTAAAACCGATGTGTTCAGATTTACCTCGTTTCGGTCTAAAACAGCTTGTTTCGTTGAACTAAGCACGAATACATGCTTTTCGCGCAGTTATAAGAGAAAAAAGTTTTGACGCGTATCAGAGGAACACTTGTAAAACCGATGTGTTGTGATTTAGCTCGTTTCGGTCTAAAACAGCTTGTTTCGCTGTATTAAGCAAGAATACATGCTTTTCGCGCAGTTATAAGAGAAAAAGTTTTGACGCGTATCAGAGGAACACTTGTAAAACCGATGTGTTGTGATTTAGCTCGTTTCGGTCTAAAACAGCTTGTTTCGCTGTATTAAGCAAGAATACATGCTTTTCGCGCAGTTATAAGAGAAAAAGTTTTAAAGGCGTGTCACAGGGACACTTGTAAAACCGATGTGTTCAGATTTACCCCATTTCGGTCTAAAACAGCTTGTTTCGTTAGACTAAGCACGAATACATGCTTTTCGCACAGTTATAAGAGAAAAAAGTTTTGACGCGTATCAGAGGAACACTTGTAAAACCGATGTGTTGTGATTTAGCTCGTTTCGGTCTAAAACAGCTTGTTTCGCTGTATTAAGCAAGGATACGTGCTTTTCGCGCAGTTATAAGAGAAAAAGTTTTGACGCGTATCACAGGAACACTTGTAAAAACCGATGTGTTCAGATTTACCTCGTTTCGGTCTAAAATAGCTTGTTTCGTTGAACTAAGCACGAATACATGCTTTTCGCGCAGTTATAAGAGAAAAAAGTTTTGACGCGTATTAGAGGAACACTTGTAAAACCGATGTGTTGTGATTTAGCTCGTTTCGGTCTAAAACAGCTTGTTTCGTTGTATTAAGCATGAATACATGCTTTTCGCGCAGTTATAAGAGAAAAAGTTTTGACGCGTATCAGAGGAACACTTGTAAAACCGATGTGTTGTGATTTAGCTCGTTTCGGTCTAAAACAGCTTGTTTCGTTGTATTAAGCAAGAATACATGCTTTTCGCGCAGTTATTAGAGAAAAAGTTTTGACGAGTATCACGTGGAACACTTGTAATACCGATGTGTTGTGATTTGGCTCGTTTTGGTGTAAAACAGCTTGTTTCCTTGTATTAGGCACGAATACATGCTTTTCGCGCAGTTATAAGGGAAAAAGTTTTGACGCGTATCAGAGGAACACTTGTAAAACCGATGTGTTCAGATTTACCTCTTTTCGGACTATAACAGCTTGTTTCGTTGTATTAAGCACGAATACATGCTTTTCGCGCAGTTATAAGAGAAAAAGTTTTAAAGGCGTGTCACAGGGACACTTGTAAAACCGATGTGTTCAGATTTACCTCGTTTCGGTCTAAAACAGCTTGTTTCGTTGAACTAAGCACGAATACATGCTTTTCGCGCAGTTATAAGAGAAAAAAGTTTTGACGCGTATCAGAGGAACACTTGTAAAACCGATGTGTTGTGATTTAGCTCGTTTCGGTCTAAAACAGCTTGTTTCGCTGTATTAAGCAAGAATACATGCTTTTCGCGCAGTTATAAGAGAAAAAGTTTTGACGCGTATCAGAGGAACACTTGTAAAACCGATGTGTTGTGATTTAGCTCGTTTCGGTCTAAAACAGCTTGTTTCGCTGTATTAAGCAAGAATACATGCTTTTCGCGCAGTTATAAGAGAAAAAGTTTTAAAGGCGTGTCACAGGGACACTTGTAAAACCGATGTGTTCAGATTTACCCCGTTTCGGTCTAAAACAGCTTGTTTCGTTAGACTAAGCACGAATACATGCTTTTCGCGCAGTTATAAGAGAAAAAAGTTTTGACGCGTATCAGAGGAACACTTGTAAAACCGATGTGTTGTGATTTAGCTCGTTTCGGTCTAAAACAGCTTGTTTCGCTGTATTAAGCAAGGATACGTGCTTTTCGCGCAGTTATAAGAGAAAAAGTTTTGACGCGTATCACAGGAACACTTGTAAAACCGATGTGTTCAGATTTACCTCTTTTCGGACTAAAACAGCTTGTTTCGCTGTATTAAGCAAGAATACATGCTTTTCGCGCAGTTATAAGAGAAAAAGTTTTAAAGGTGTGTCACAGGGATACTTGTAAAACCGATGTGTTCAGATTTACCCCGTTTCGGTCTAAAACAGCTTGTTTCGTTAGACTAAGCACGAATACATGCTTTTCGCGCAGTTATAAGAGAAAAAAGTTTTGACGCGTATCAGAGGAACACTTGTAAAACCGATGTGTTGTGATTTACCTCGTTTCGGTCTAAAACAGCTTGTTTCGCTGTATTAAGCAAGAATACATGCTTTTCGCGCAGTTATAAGAGAAAAAGTTTTAAAGGCGTGTCACAGGGACACTTGTAAAACCGATGTGTTCAGATTTACCTCGTTTCGTTCTAAAACAGGTTGTTTCGTTGTATTAAGCACAAATACATGCTCCTCGCGCAGTTATAAGAGAAAAAAGTTGTGACGCGTATCAGAGGAACACTTGTAAAACCGATGTGTTCTGATTTAGCTTGTTTTGGTCTAAAACAGCTTGTTTCGCTGTATTAAGCAAGAATACGTGCTTTTCGCGCAGTTATAAGAGAAAAAGTTTTGACGCGTGTCACAGGGACACTTGTAAAACCGATGTGTTCAGATCTAGCTCGTTTTGGTGTAAAACAGCTTGTTTCGTTGTATTAAGCACGAATACATGCTTTTCGCGCAGTTATAAGCGAAAAAGTGTAGACGCGTATCAGAGGAACACTTGTAAAATCGATGTGTTGTGATTTAGCTCGTTTCGGTCTAAAACAGCTTGTTCCGTTGTATTAAGCATGAATACATGCTTTTCGCGCAGTTATAAGAGAAAAAGTTTTGACGCGTATCAGAGGAACACTTGTAAAACCGATGTGTTGTGATTTAGCTCGTTTCGGTCTAAAACAGCTTGTTTCGTTGTGTTAAGCAAGAATACATGCTTTTCGCGCAGTTATTAGAGAAAAAGTTTTGACGAGTATCACGTGGAACACTTGTAATACCGATGTGTTGTGATTTGGCTCGTTTTGGTGTAAAACAGCTTGTTTCGTTGTATTAAGCACGAATACATGCTTTTTGCGCAGTTATAAGAGAAAAAGTTTTGACGCGTATCAGAGGAACACTTGTAAAACCGATGTGTTCAGATTTACCTCTTTTCGGACTAAAACAGCTTGTTTCGTTGTATTAAGCACGAATACATGCTTTTCGCGCAGTTATAAGAGAAAAAGTTTTAAAGGCGTGTCACAGGGACACTTGTAAAACCGATGTGTTCAGATTTACCTCGTTTCGGTCTAAAACAGCTTGTTTCGTTGAACTAAGCACGAATACATGCTTTTCGCGCAGTTATAAGAGAAAAAAGTTTTGACGCGTATTAGAGGAACACTTGTAAAACCGATGTGTTGTGATTTAGCTCGTTTCGGTCTAAAACAGCTTGTTTCGTTGTATTAAGCATGAATACATGCTTTTCGCGCAGTTATAAGAGAAAAAGTTTTGACGCGTATCAGAGGAACACTTGTAAAACCGATGTGTTGTGATTTAGCTCGTTTCGGTCTAAAACAGCTTGTTTCGTTGTATTAAGCAAGAATACATGCTTTTCGCGCAGTTATTAGAGAAAAAGTTTTGACGAGTATCACGTGGAACACTTGTAATACCGATGTGTTGTGATTTGGCTCGTTTTGGTGTAAAACAGCTTGTTTCCTTGTATTAGGCACGAATACATGCTTTTCGCGCAGTTATAAGGGAAAAAGTTTTGACGCGTATCAGAGGAACACTTGTAAAACCGATGTGTTCAGATTTACCTCTTTTCGGACTATAACAGCTTGTTTCGTTGTATTAAGCACGAATACATGCTTTTCGCGCAGTTATAAGAGAAAAAGTTTTAAAGGCGTGTCACAGGGACACTTGTAAAACCGATGTGTTCAGATTTACCTCGTTTCGGTCTAAAACAGCTTGTTTCGTTGAACTAAGCACGAATACATGCTTTTCGCGCAGTTATAAGAGAAAAAAGTTTTGACGCGTATCAGAGGAACACTTGTAAAACCGATGTGTTGTGATTTAGCTCGTTTCGGTCTAAAACAGCTTGTTTCGCTGTATTAAGCAAGAATACATGCTTTTCGCGCAGTTATAAGAGAAAAAAGTTTTGACGCGTATCAGAGGAACACTTGTAAAACCGTTGTGTTGTGATTTAGCTCGTTTCGGTCTAAAACAGCTTGTTTCGCTGTATTAAGCAAGAATACATGCTTTTCGCGCAGTTATAAGAGAAAAAGTTTTAAAGGCGTGTCACAGGGACACTTGTAAAACCGATGTGTTCAGATTTACCCCGTTTCGGTCTAAAACAGCTTGTTTCGTTAGACTAAGCACGAATACATGCTTTTCGCGCAGTTATAAGAGAAAAAAGTTTTGACGCGTATCAGAGGAACACTTGTAAAACCGATGTGTTGTGATTTAACTCGTTTCGGTCTAAAACAGCTTGTTTCGCTGTATTAAGCAAGGATACGTGCTTTTCGCGCAGTTATAAGAGAAAAACTTTTGACGCGTATCACAGGAACACTTGTAAAACCGATGTGTTCAGATTTACCTCGTTTCGGTCTAAAACAGCTTGTTTCGTTGAACTAAGCACGAATACATGCTTTTCGCGCAGTTATAAGAGAAAAAAGTTTTGACGCGTATTAGAGGAACACTTGTAAAACCGATGTGTTGTGATTTAGCTCGTTTCGGTCTAAAACAGCTTGTTTCGTTGTATTAAGCATGAATACATGCTTTTCGCGCAGTTATAAGAGAAAAAGTTTTGACGCGTATCAGAGGAACACTTGTAAAACCGATGTGTTGTGATTTAGCTCGTTTCGGTCTAAAACAGCTTGTTTCGTTGTATTAAGCAAGAATACATGCTTTTCGCGCAGTTATTAGAGAAAAAGTTTTGACGAGTATCACGTGGAACACTTGTAATACCGATGTGTTGTGATTTGGCTCGTTTTGGTGTAAAACAGCTTGTTTCCTTGTATTAGGCACGAATACATGCTTTTCGCGCAGTTATAAGGGAAAAAGTTTTGACGCGTATCAGAGGAACACTTGTAAAACCGATGTGTTCAGATTTACCTCTTTTCGGACTATAACAGCTTGTTTCGTTGTATTAAGCACGAATACATGCTTTTCGCGCAGTTATAAGAGAAAAAGTTTTAAAGGCGTGTCACAGGGACACTTGTAAAACCGATGTGTTCAGATTTACCTCGTTTCGGTCTAAAACAGCTTGTTTCGTTGAACTAAGCACGAATACATGCTTTTCGCGCAGTTATAAGAGAAAAAAGTTTTGACGCGTATCAGAGGAACACTTGTAAAACCGATGTGTTGTGATTTAGCTCGTTTCGGTCTAAAACAGCTTGTTTCGCTGTATTAAGCAAGAATTCATGCTTTTCGCGCAGTTATAAGAGAAAAAGTTTTGACGCGTATCAGAGGAACACTTGTAAAACCGATGTGTTGTGATTTAGCTCGTTTCGGTCTAAAACAGCTTGTTTCGCTGTATTAAGCAAGAATACATGCTTTTCGCGCAGTTATAAGAGAAAAAGTTTTAAAGGCGTGTCACAGGGACACTTGTAAAACCGATGTGTTCAGATTTACCCCGTTTCGGTCTAAAACAGCTTGTTTCGTTAGACTAAGCACGAATACATGCTTTTCGCGCAGTTATAAGAGAAAAAAGTTTTGACGCGTATCAGAGGAACACTTGTAAAACCGATGTGTTGTGATTTAGCTCGTTTCGGTCTAAAACAGCTTGTTTCGCTGTATTAAGCAAGGATACGTGCTTTTCGCGCAGTTATAAGAGAAAAAGTTTTGACGCGTATCACAGGAACACTTGTAAAACCGATGTGTTCAGATTTACCTCTTTTCGGACTAAAACAGCTTGTTTCGCTGTATTAAGCAAGAATACATGCTTTTCGCGCAGTTATAAGAGAAAAAGTTTTAAAGGCGTGTCACAGGGACACTTGTAAAACCGATGTGTTCAGATTTACCCCGTTTCGGTCTAAAACAGCTTGTTTCGTTAGACTAAGCACGAATACATGCTTTTCGCGCAGTTATAAGAGAAAAAAGTTTTGACGCGTATCAGAGGAACACTTGTAAAACCGATGTGTTGTGATTTAGCTCGTTTCGGTCTAAAACAGCTTGTTTCGCTGTATTAAGCAAGGATACGTGCTTTTCGCGCAGTTATAAGAGAAAAAGTTTTGACGCGTAGCACAGGAACACTTGTAAAACCGATGTGTTCAGATTTACCTCGTTTCGGTCTAAAACAGCTTGTTTCGTTGAACTAAGCACGAATACATGCTTTTCGCGCAGTTATAAGAGAAAAAAGTTTTGACGCGTATTAGAGGAACACTTGTAAAACCGATGTGTTGTGATTTAGCTCGTTTCGGTCTAAAACAGCTTGTTTCGTTGTATTAAGCATGAATACATGCTTTTCGCGCAGTTATAAGAGAAAAAGTTTTGACGCGTATCAGAGGAACACTTGTAAAACCGATGTGTTGTGATTTAGCTCGTTTCGGTCTAAAACAGCTTGTTTCGTTGTATTAAGCAAGAATACATGCTTTTCGCGCAGTTATTAGAGAAAAAGTTTTGACGAGTATCACGTGGAACACTTGTAATACCGATGTGTTGTGATTTGGCTCGTTTTGGTGTAAAACAGCTTGTTTCCTTGTATTAGGCACGAATACATGCTTTTCGCGCAGTTATAAGGGAAAAAGTTTTGACGCGTATCAGAGGAACACTTGTAAAACCGATGTGTTCAGATTTACCTCTTTTCGGACTATAACAGCTTGTTTCGTTGTATTAAGCACGAATACATGCTTTTCGCGCAGTTATAAGAGAAAAAGTTTTAAAGGCGTGTCACAGGGACACTTGTAAAACCGATGTGTTCAGATTTACCTCGTTTCGGTCTAAAACAGCTTGTTCCGTTGAACTAAGCACGAATACATGCTTTTCGCGCAGTTATAAGAGAAAAAAGTTTTGACGCGTATCAGAGGAACACTTGTAAAACCGATGTGTTGTGATTTAGCTCGTTTCGGTCTAAAACAGCTTGTTTCGCTGTATTAAGCAAGAATACATGCTTTTCGCGCAGTTATAAGAGAAAAAGTTTTGACGCGTATCAGAGGAACACTTGTAAAACCGATGTGTTGTGATTTAGCTCGTTTCGGTCTAAAACAGCTTGTTTCGCTGTATTAGGCAAGAATACATGCTTTTCGCGCAGTTATAAGAGAAAAAGTTTTAAAGGCGTGTCACAGGGACACTTGTAAAACCGATGTGTTCAGATTTACCCCGTTTCGGTCTAAAACAGCTTGTTTCGTTAGACTAAGCACGAATACATGCTTTTCGCGCAGTTATAAGAGAAAAAAGTTTTGACGCGTATCAGAGGAACACTTGTAAAACCGATGTGTTGTGATTTAGCTCGTTTCGGTCTAAAACAGCTTGTTTCGCTGTATTAAGCAAGGATACGTGCTTTTCGCGCAGTTATAAGAGAAAAAGTTTTGACGCGTATCACAGGAACACTTGTAAAACCGATGTGTTCAGATTTACCTCTTTTCGGACTAAAACAGCTTGTTTCGTTGTATTAAGCACGAATACATGCTTTTCGCGCAGTTATAAGAGAAAAAGTTTTGACGAGTATCACGTGGATACTTGTAAAACCGATGCGTTCAGATACAGCTCGTTTCGGTCTAAAACAACTTGTTTCGTTTTATTAAGCACGAATACATGCTTTTCGCGCAGTTATAAGAGAAAAAGTTTTGACGCGTATCAGAGGAACACTTGTAAAACCGATGTGTTGTGATTTACCTCGTTTCGGTCTAAAACAGCTTGTTTCGCTGTATTAAGCAAGAATACATGCTTTTCGCGCAGTTATAAGAGAAAAAGTTTTAAAGGCGTGTCACAGGGACACTTGTAAAACCGATGTGTTCAGATTTACCTCGTTTCGGTCTAAAACAGGTTGTTTCGTTGTATTAAGCACAAATACATGCTCCTCGCGCAGTTATAAGAGAAAAAAGTTGTGACGCGTATCAGAGGAACACTTGTAAAACCGTGGTGTTGTGATTTAGCTTGTTTTGGTCTAAAACAGCTTGTTTCGCTGTATTAAGCAAGAATACGTGCTTTTCGCGCAGTTATAAGAGAAAAAGTTTTGACGCGTGTCACAGGGACACTTGTAAAACCGATGTGTTCAGATCTAGCTCGTTTTGGTGTAAAACAGCTTGTTTCGTTGTATTAAGCACGAATACATGCTTTTCGCGCAGTTATAAGCGAAAAAGTGTAGACGCGTATCAGAGGAACACTTGTAAAACCGATGTGTTGTGATTTAGCTCGTTTCGGTCTAAAACAGCTTGTTTCGTTGTATTAAGCACGAATACATGCTTTTCGCGCAGTTATAAGAGAAAAAGTTTTGACGCGTATCAGCGGAACACTTGTAAAACCGATGTGTTCAGATTTACCTCTTTTCGGACTAAAACAGCTTGTTTCGTTGTATTAAGCACGAATACATGCTTTTCGCGCAGTTATAAGAGAAAAAGTTTTAAAGGCGTGTCACAGGGACACTTGTAAAACCGATGTGTTCAGATTTACCTCGTTTCGGTCTAAAACAGCTTGTTTCGTTGAACTAAGCACGAATACATGCTTTTCGCGCAGTTATAAGAGAAAAAAGTTTTGACGCGTATTAGAGGAACACTTGTAAAACCGATGTGTTGTGATTTAGCTCGTTTCGGTCTAAAACAGCTTGTTTCGTTGTATTAAGCATGAATACATGCTTTTCGCGCAGTTATAAGAGAAAAAGTTTTGACGCGTATCAGAGGAACACTTGTAAAACCGATGTGTTGTGATTTAGCTCGTTTCGGTCTAAAACAGCTTGTTTCGTTGTATTAAGCAAGAATACATGCTTTTCGCGCAGTTATTAGAGAAAAAGTTTTGACGAGTATCACGTGGAACACTTGTAATACCGATGTGTTGTGATTTGGCTCGTTTTGGTGTAAAACAGCTTGTTTCCTTGTATTAGGCACGAATACATGCTTTTCGCGCAGTTATAAGGGAAAAAGTTTTGACGCGTATCAGAGGAACACTTGTAAAACCGATGTGTTCAGATTTACCTCTTTTCGGACTATAACAGCTTGTTTCGTTGTATTAAGCACGAATACATGCTTTTCGCGCAGTTATATGAGAAAAAGTTTTAAAGGCGTGTCACAGGGACACTTGTAAAACCGATGTGTTCAGATTTACCTCGTTTCGGTCTAAAACAGCTTGTTTCGTTGAACTAAGCACGAATACATGCTTTTCGCGCAGTTATAAGAGAAAAAAGTTTTGACGCGTATCAGAGGAACACTTGTAAAACCGATGTGTTGTGATTTAGCTCGTTTCGGTCTAAAACAGCTTGTTTCGCTGTATTAAGCAAGAATACATGCTTTTCGCGCAGTTATAAGAGAAAAAGTTTTGACGCGTATCAGAGGAACACTTGTAAAACCGATGTGTTGTGATTTAGCTCGTTTCGGTCTAAAACAGCTTGTTTCGCTGTATTAAGCAAGAATACATGCTTTTCGCGCAGTTATAAGAGAAAAAGTTTTAAAGGCGTGTCACAGGGACACTTGTAAAACCGATGTGTTCAGATTTACCCCGTTTCGGTCTAAAACAGCTTGTTTCGTTAGACTAAGCACGAATACATGCTTTTCGCGCAGTTATAAGAGAAAAAAGTTTTGACGCGTATCAGAGGAACACTTGTAAAACCGATGTGTTGTGATTTAGCTCGTTTCGGTCTAAAACAGCTTGTTTCGCTGTATTAAGCAAGGATACGTGCTTTTCGCGCAGTTATAAGAAAAAAAGTTTTGACGCGTATCACAGGAACACTTGTAAAACCGATGTGTTCAGATTTACCTCTTTTCGGACTAAAACAGCTTGTTTCGTTGTATTAGGCAGGAATACATGCTTTTCGCGCAGTTATAAGAGAAAAAGTTTTGACGCGTATCAGAGGAACACTTGTAAAACCGATGTGTTGTGATTTAGCTCGTTTCGGTCTAAAACAGCTTGTTTAGCTGTATTAAGCAGGAATACATGCTTTTCGCGCAGTTATAAGAGAAAAAGTTTTGACGCGTGTCACAGGGACAGTTGTAAAACCGATGTGTTCAGATTTAGCTCGTTTCGGTCTAAAACAACTTGTTTCGTTGTATTAAGCACGAATACATGCTTCTCGCGCAGTTATAAGAGAAAAAAGTTTTGACGCGTATCAGAGGAACACTTGTAAAACCGATGTGTTGTGATTTAGCCTATTTCGGTCTAAAACAGCTTGTTTCGTTGAACTAAGCACGAATACATGCTTTTCGCGCAGTTATAAGAGAAAAAAGTTTTGACGCGTATCAGAGGAACACTTGTAAAACCGATGTGTTGTGATTTAGCTCGTTTCGGTCTAAAACAACTTGTTTCGCTGTATTAAGCAAGAATACATGCTTTTCGCGCAGTTATAAGAGAAAAAGTTTTGACGCGTATCAGAGGAACACTTGTAAAACCGATGTGTTGTGATTTAGCTCGTTTCGGTCTAAAACAGCTTGTTTCGCTGTATTAAGCAAGAATACGTGCTTTTCGCGCAGTTATAAGAGAAAAAGTTTTGACGCGTGTCACAGGGACACTTGTAAAACCGATGTGTTCAGATCTAGCTCGTTTTGGTGTAAAACAGCTTGTTTCGTTGTATTAAGCACGAATACATGCTTTTCGCGCAGTTTTAAGAGAAAAAGTTTAGACGCGTATCAGAGGAACACTTGTAAAACCGATGTGTTGTGATTTAGCTCGTTTCGGTCTAAAACAGCTTGTTTCGTTGTATTAAGCAAGAATACATGCTTTTCGCGCAGTTATAAGAGAAAAAGTTTTGACGCGTATCAGAGGAACACTTGTAAAACCGATGTGTTCAGATTTACCTCTTTTCGGACTAAAACAGCTTGTTTCGTTGTATTAAGCACGAATACATGCTTTTCGCGCAGTTATAAGAGAAAAAGTTTTGACGCGTATCAGAGGAACACTTGTAAAACCGATGTGTTGTGATTTAGCTCGTTTCGGTCTAAAACAGCTTGTTTCGCTGTATTAAGCAAGGATACGTGCTTTTCGCGCAGTTATAAGAGAAAAAGTTTTGACGCGCGTCACAGGGACACGTGTAAAACCGACGAGTTCAGATTTAGCTCGTTTCGGACTAAAACAGCTTGATTCGTTGTATTAAGCACGAATACATGCTTTTCGCGCAGTTATGAGAAAAAGTTTTGACGAGTATCACGTGGATACTTGTAAAACCGATGCGTTCAGATACAGCTCGTTTCGGTCTAAAACAACTTGTTTCGTTTTATTAAGCACGAATACATGCTTTTCGCGCAGTTATAAGAGAAAAAGTTTTGACGCGTATCAGAGGAACACTTGTAAAACCGATGTGTTGTGATTTACCTCGTTTCGGTCTAAAACAGCTTGTTTCGCTGTATTAAGCAAGAATACATGCTTTTCGCGCAGTTATAAGAGAAAAAGTTTTAAAGGCGTGTCACAGGGACACTTGTAAAACCGATGTGTTCAGATTTACCTCGTTTCGGTCTAAAACAGGTTGTTTCGCTGTATTAAGCAAGAATACATGCTTTTCGCGCAGTTATAAGAGAAAAAGTTTTGACGCGTATCACATGGACACTTTTAAAACCGATGTGTTCAGATTTAGCTCGTTTCGGTCTAAAACAGCTTGTTTCGTTGTATTAAGCACGAATACATGCTTTTCGCGCAGTTATAAGAGAAAAAGTTTTGACGCGTATCAGAGGAACACTTGTAAAACCGATGTGTTCAGATTTACCTCTTTTCGGACTAAAACAGCTTGTTTCGTTGTATAAAGCACGAATACATGCTTTTCGCGCAGTTATAAGAGAAAAAGTTTTAAAGGCGTGTCACAGGGACACTTGTAAAACCGATGTGTTCAGATTTACCTCGTTTCGGTCTAAAACAGCTTGTTTCGTTGAACTAAGCACGAACACATGCTTTTCGCGCCGTTATAAGAGAAAAAAGTTTTGACGCGTATTAGAGGAACACTTGTAAAACCGATGTGTTGTGATTTAGCTCGTTTCGGTCTAAAACAGCTTGTTTCGTTGTATTAAGCATGAATACATGCTTTTCGCGCAGTTATAAGAGAAAAAGTTTTGACGCGTATCAGAGGAACACTTGTAAAACCGATGTGTTGTGATTTAGCTCGTTTCGGTCTAAAACAGCTTGTTTCGTTGTATTAAGCAAGAATACATGCTTTTCGCGCAGTTATTAGAGAAAAAGATTTGACGAGTATCACGTGGAACACTTGTAATACCGATGTGTTGTGATTTGGCTCGTTTTGGTGTAAAACAGCTTGTTTCCTTGTATTAGGCACGAATACATGCTTTTCGCGCAGTTATAAGGGAAAAAGTTTTGACGCGTATCAGAGGAACACTTGTAAAACCGATGTGTTCAGATTTACCTCTTTTCGGACTATAACAGCTTGTTTCGTTGTATTAAGCACGAATACATGCTTTTCGCGCAGTTATAAGAGAAAAAGTTTTATAGGCGTGTCACAGGGACACTTGTAAAACCGATGTGTTCAGATTTACCTCGTTTCGGTCTAAAACAGCTTGTTTCGTTGAACTAAGCACGAATACATGCTTTTCGCGCAGTTATAAGAGAAAAAAGTTTTGACGCGTATCAGAGGAACACTTGTAAAACCGATGTGTTGTGATTTAGCTCGTTTCGGTCTAAAACAGCTTGTTTCGCTGTATTAAGCAAGAATACATGCTTTTCGCGCAGTTATAAGAGAAAAAGTTTTGACGCGTATCAGAGGAACACTTGTAAAACCGATGTGTTGTGATTTAGCTCGTTTCGGTCTAAAACAGCTTGTTTCGCTGTATTAAGCAAGAATACATGCTTTTCGCGCAGTTATAAGAGAAAAAGTTTTAAAGGCGTGTCACAGGGACACTTGTAAAACCGATGTGTTCAGATTTACCTCGTTTCGGTCTAAAACAGCTTGTTTCGTTGAACTAAGCACGAATACATGCTTTTCGCGCAGTTATAAGAGAAAAAAGTTTTGACGCGTATCAGAGGAACACTTGTAAAACCGATGTGTTGTGATTTAGCTCGTTTCGGTCTAAAACAGCTTGTTTCGCTGTATTAAGCAAGAATACATGCTTTTCGCGCAGTTATAAGAGAAAAAGTTTTGACGCGTATCAGAGGAACACTTGTAAAACCGATGTGTTGTGATTTAGCTCGTTTCGGTCTAAAACAGCTTGTTTCGCTGTATTAAGCAAGAATACATGCTTTTCGCGCAGTTATAAGAGAAAAAGTTTTAAAGGCGTGTCACAGGGACACTTGTAAAACCGATGTGTTCAGATTTACCTCGTTTCGGTCTAAAACAGCTTGTTTCGTTGAACTAAGCACGAATACATGCTTTTCGCGCAGTTATAAGAGAAAAAAGTTTTGACGCGTATTAGAGGAACACTTGTAAAACCGATGTGTTGTGATTTAGCTCGTTTCGGTCTAAAACAGCTTGTTTCGTTGTATTAAGCATGAATACATGCTTTTCGCGCAGTTATAAGAAAAAAAGTTTTGACGCGTATCAGAGGAACACTTGTAAAACCGATGTGTTGTGATTTAGCTCGTTTCGGTCTAAAACAGCTTGTTTCGTTGTATTAAGCAAGAATACATGCTTTTCGCGCAGTTATTAGAGAAAAAGTTTTGACGAGTATCACGTGGAACACTTGTAATACCGATGTGTTGTGATTTGGCTCGTTTTGGTGTAAAACAGCTTGTTTCCTTGTATTAAGCACGAATACATGCTTTTCGCGCAGTTATAAGGGAAAAAGTTTTGACGCGTATCAGAGGAACACTTGTAAAACCGATGTGTTCAGATTTACCACTTTTCGGACTATAACAGCTTGTTTCGTTGTATTAAGCACGAATACATGCTTTTCGCGCAGTTATAAGAGAAAAAGTTTTAAAGGCGTGTCACAGGGACACTTGTAAAACCGATGTGTTCAGATTTACCTCGTTTCGGTCTAAAACAGCTTGTGTCGTTGAAGTAAGCACGAATACATGCTTTTCGCGCAGTTATAAGAGAAAAAAGTTTTGACGCGTATCAGAGGAACACTTGTAAAACCGATGTGTTGTGATTTAGCTCGTTTCGGTCTAAAACAGCTTGTTTCGCTGTATTAAGCAAGAATACATGCTTTTCGCGCAGTTATAAGAGAAAAAGTTTTGACGCGTATCAGAGGAACACTTGTAAAACCGATGTGTTGTGATTTAGCTCGTTTCGGTCTAAAACAGCTTGTTTCGCTGTATTAAGCAAGAATACATGCTTTTCGCGCAGTTATAAGAGGAAAAGTTTTAAAGGCGTGTCACAGGGACACTTGTAAAACCGATGTGTTCAGATTTACCCCGTTTCGGTCTAAAACAGCTTGTTTCGTTAGACTAAGCACGAATACATGCTTTTCGCGCAGTTTTAAAGAGAAAAAAGTTTTGACGCATATCAGAGGAACACTTGTAAAACCGATGTGTTGGGATTTAGCTCGTTTCGGTCTAAAACAGCTTGTTTCGCTGTATTAAGCAAGGATACGTGCTTTTCGCGCAGTTATAAGAGAAAAAGTTTTGACGCGTATCACAGGAACACTTGTAAAACCGATGTGTTCAGATTTACCTCTTTTCGGACTAAAACAGCTTGTTTCGTTGTATTAGGCAGGAACACATGCTTTTCGCGCAGTTATAAGAGAAAAAGTTTTGACGCGTATCAGAGGAACACTTGTAAAACCGATGTGTTGTGATTTAGCTCGTTTCGGTCTAAAACAGCTTGTTTAGCTGTATTAAGCCGGAATACATGCTTTTCGCGCAGTTATAAGAGAAAAAGTTTTGACGCGTGTCACAGGGACACTTGTAAAACCGATGTGTTCAGATTTAGCTCGTTTCGGTCTAAAACAACTTGTTTCGTTGTATTAAGCACGAATACATGCTTCTCGCGCAGTTATAAGAGAAAAAAGTTTTGACGCGTATCAGAGGAACACTTGTAAAACCGATGTTTTGTGATTTAGCCTATTTTGGTCTAAAACAGCTTGTTTCGCTGTATTAAGCAAGAATACGTGCTTTTCGCGCAGTTATAAGAGAAAAAGTTTTGACGCGTGTCACAGGGACACTTGTAAAACCGATGTGTTCAGATCTAGCTCGTTTTGGTGTAAAACAGCTTGTTTCGTTGTATTAAGCACGAATACATGCTTTTCGCGCAGTTTTAAGAGAAAAAGTTTAGACGCGTATCAGAGGAACACTTGTAAAACCGATGTGTTGTGATTTAGCTCGTTTCGGTCTAAAACAGCTTGTTTCGTTGTATTAAGCAAGAATACATGCTTTTCGCGCAGTTATAAGAGAAAAAGTTTTGACGCGTATCAGAGGAACACTTGTAAAACCGATGTGTTCAGATTTACCTCTTTTCGGACTAAAACAGCTTGTTTCGTTGTATTAAGCACGAATACATGCTTTTCGCGCAGTTATAAGAGAAAAAGTTTTGACGCGTATCAGAGGAACACTTGTAAAACCGATGTGTTGTGATTTAGCTCTGTCACGGTGTTGGTGACAAGAGAGGACCTGTTAGAAGGCAGGGCTCGGCAGCACGTCCTTCAGTTGGCGAGACGGCGAACTTCAACGTCTTTCAAAACGAGAGCACCACGAGCGTCGTCTTCTTTCCGAGCGCCACGAACGCCACCTGGCATTCCTCCCCTCTTAAAAAAAAAAACACGCGCAGAAGAGCGCGCGAACACAAGCACACACACAAGCACACACAAGCACAATTAATCACACAAGAGAGGCACGAAGATTCTGGGTGGGTCCCCGTGCCAAATACGGCTTCAGGCGCAAAACATGGACGATCTCTGGACGGGGCTTTCGACGGGTTCTCTGCTGGGAAAGTTCAGTGTCCGGTTCTACCTCGTAATTAACGTCGCTGACGCGCCGCAAGACTTTGTAGGGACCGAAATAGCGGCAAATGAGTTTTTCGGACAAGCCGCGTCGTCGAACAGGTATCCATACCCAAACCTGGTCGCCGGGATGGTAGGAGACTTGTCTGTGCCGGAGGTTGTATCGCCGCGAGTCTTTGTCTTGTTGCTGGGTGATGTGAATACGGGCTAGCTGACGAGCCTGCTCGGCTTCGTGGGTAAACTCCTCAGCGTCAGCAGAAAGATGGTCATCGGTTGCGCAAGGGAGCATTGCGTCGAGCATCGTCTGAACCTCCCTACCGTATAGGAGGCGGAACGGTGTGAAACGGGTGGTCTCTTGAACTGCTGTGTTGTAGGCGAATGTCACGTACGGTATGATCGTATCCCAATTCCTGTGTTGTACATCGACGTACATCGCCAGCATGTCCGCCATAGTCTTATTAAGCCGCTCTGTCAGCCCGTTCGCACTGCGGGCGGTCATTTGATTGCACCTCTCGGCATGTGCACCGCCCGAGTTCAAATCCGGGAGTCCACATTTGTCGTCTGCTGTCTTGTTCTGAATAACTGTTCGCGCGACCTCATCTTAGGTGTCGACTTTCTGCGTGAATATGGGGCGATTATTGACCTACGCGATAACAAGGTCACGTTTTCAACTGAGAGTGCTGTCGCCCTCCCCAACGCGCTGCGACCAAGCCAGACATTTCGAGTTTCTACGGACACAGTCACCCTGCCGCTTCGAACCAGCGCCTTCATTACGGTTGAGTGCGAATCATTTCAAGACGGTGACGCCATCGCCGAAACCAACCTGTCATTACTGTTGACGCAAGGCGTGTGCGTGGCCCGCAGTCTGATCCATCTTCACAGTGGCCAGTCACAGGTACTTGCTACCAATTTTTCGCACGAGCATCGGCATCTTTTTCGCGGCACTTCCGTAGCCTTTATCGAACGTATCTCCGATGTTTCCGAGTGCTTCTCCTCAAAACCAGTGCAGCCTCCTTTTCCCCTCGAGAGCACCACGAGCGTCGTCTTCTTTCCGAGCGCCACGAACGCCACCTGGCAGCTCGTTTCGGTCTAAAACAGCTTGTTTCGCTGTATTAAGCAAGGATACGTGCTTTTCGCGCAGTTATAAGAGAAAAAGTTTTGACGCGTATCACAGGAACACTTGTAAAACCGATGTGTTCAGATTTACCTCTTTTCGGACTAAAACAGCTTGTTTCGTTGTATTAGGCAGGAATACATGCTTTTCGCGCAGTTATAAGAGAAAAAGTTTTGACGCGTATCAGAGGAACACTTGTAAAACCGATGTGTTGTGATTTAGCTCGTTTCGGTCTAAAACAGCTTGTTTAGCTGTATTAAGCAGGAATACATGCTTTTCGCGCAGTTATAAGAGAAAAAGTTTTGACGCGTGTCACAGGGACACTTGTAAAACCGATGTGTTCAGATTTAGCTCGTTTCGGTCTAAAACAACTTGTTTCGTTGTATTAAGCACGAATACATGCTTCTCGCGCAGTTATAAGAGAAAAAAGTTTTGACGCGTATCAGAGGAACACTTGTAAAACCGATGTTTTGTGATTTAGCCTATTTTGGTCTAAAACAGCTTGTTTCGCTGTATTAAGCAAGAATACGTGCTTTTCGCGCAGTTATAAGAGAAAAAGTTTTGACGCGTGTCACAGGGACACTTGTAAAACCGATGTGTTCAGATCTAGCTCGTTTTGGTGTAAAACAGCTTGTTTCGTTGTATTAAGCACGAATACATGCTTTTCGCGCAGTTTTAAGAGAAAAAGTTTAGACGCGTATCAGAGGAACACTTGTAAAACCGATGTGTTGTGATTTAGCTCGTTTCGGTCTAAAACAGCTTGTTTCGTTGTATTAAGCAAGAATACATGCTTTTCGCGCAGTTATAAGAGAAAAAGTTTTGACGCGTATCAGAGGAACACTTGTAAAACCGATGTGTTCAGATTTACCTCTTTTCGGACTAAAACAGCTTGTTTCGTTGTATTAAGCACGAATACATGCTTTTCGCGCAGTTATGAGAGAAAAAGTTTTGACGCGTATCAGAGGAACACTTGTAAAACCGATGTGTTGTGATTTAGCTCTGTCACGGTGTTGGTGACAAGAGAGGACCTGTTAGAAGGCAGGGCTCGGCAGCACGTCCTTCAGTTGGCGAGACGGCGAACTTCAACGTCTTTCAAAACGAGAGCACCACGAGCGTCGTCTTCTTTCCGAGCGCCACGAACGCCACCTGGCATTCCTCCCCTCTTAAAAAAAAAACACGCGCAGAAGAGCGCGCGAACACAAGCACACACACAAGCACACACAAGCACAATTAATCACACAAGAGAGGCACGAAGATTCTGGGTGGGTCCCCCGTGCCAAATACGGCTTCAGGCGCAAAACATGGACGATCTCTGGACGGGGCTTTCGACGGGTTCTCTGCTGGGAAAGTTCAGTGTCCGGTTCTACCTCGTAATTAACGTCGCTGACGCGCCGCAAGACTTTGTAGGGACCGAAATAGCGGCAAATGAGTTTTTCGGACAAGCCGCGTCGTCGAACAGGTATCCATACCCAAACCTGGTCGCCGGGATGGTAGGAGACTTGTCTGTGCCGGAGGTTGTATCGCCGCGAGTCTTTGTCTTGTTGCTGGGTGATGTGAATACGGGCTAGCTGACGAGCCTGCTCGGCTTCGTGGGTAAACTCCTCAGCGTCAGCAGAAAGATGGTCATCGGTTGCGCAAGGGAGCATTGCGTCGAGCATCGTCTGAACCTCCCTACCGTATAGGAGGCGGAACGGTGTGAAACGGGTGGTCTCTTGAACTGCTGTGTTGTAGGCGAATGTCACGTACGGTATGATCGTATCCCAATTCCTGTGTTGTACATCGACGTACATCGCCAGCATGTCCGCCATAGTCTTATTAAGCCGCTCTGTCAGCCCGTTCGCACTGCGGGCGGTCATTTGATTGCACCTCTCGGCATGTGCACCGCCCGAGTTCAAATCCGGGAGTCCACATTTGTCGTCTGCTGTCTTGTTCTGAATAACTGTTCGCGCGACCTCATCTTAGGTGTCGACTTTCTGCGTGAATATGGGGCGATTATTGACCTACGCGATAACAAGGTCACGTTTTCAACTGAGAGTGCTGTCGCCCTCCCAACGCGCTGCGACCAAGCCAGACATTTCGAGTTTCTACGGACACAGTCACCCTGCCGCTTCGAACCAGCGCCTTCATTACGGTTGAGTGCGAATCATTTCAAGACGGTGACGCCATCGCCGAAACCAACCTGTCATTACTGTTGACGCAAGGCGTGTGCGTGGCCCGCAGTCTGATCCATCTTCACAGTGGCCAGTCACAGGTACTTGCTACCAATTTTTCGCACGAGCATCGGCATCTTTTTCGCGGCACTTCCGTAGCCTTTATCGAACGTATCTCCGATGTTTCCGAGTGCTTCTCCTCAAAACCAGTGCAGCCTCCTTTTCCCCTCGAGAGCACCACGAGCGTCGTCTTCTTTCCGAGCGCCACGAACGCCACCTGGCAGCTCGTTTCGGTCTAAAACAGCTTGTTTCGCTGTATTAAGCAAGGATACGTGCTTTCGCGCAGTTATAAGAGAAAAAGTTTTGACGCGTATCACAGGAACACTTGTAAAACCGATGTGTTCAGATTTACCTCTTTTCGGACTAAAACAGCTTGTTTCGTTGTATTAGGAAGGAATACATGCTTTTCGCGCAGTTATAAGAGAAAAAGTTTTGACGCGTATCAGAGGAACACTTGTAAAACCGATGTGTTGTGATTTAGCTCGTTTCGGTCTAAAACAGCTTGTTTAGCTGTATTAAGCAGGAATACATGCTTTTCGCGCAGTTATAAGAGAAAAAGTTTTGACGCGTGTCACAGGGACACTTGTAAAACCGATGTGTTCAGATTTAGCTCGTTTCGGTCTAAAACAACTTGTTTCGTTGTATTAAGCACGAATACATGCTTCTCGCGCAGTTATAAGAGAAAAAAGTTTTGACGCGTATCAGAGGAACACTTGTAAAACCGATGTTTTGTGATTTAGCCTATTTTGGTCTAAAACAGCTTGTTTCGCTGTATTAAGCAAGAATACGTGCTTTTCGCGCAGTTATAAGAGAAAAAGTTTTGACGCGTGTCACAGGGACACTTGTAAAACCGATGTGTTCAGATCTAGCTCGTTTTGGTGTAAAACAGCTTGTTTCGTTGTATTAAGCACGAATACATGCTTTTCGCGCAGTTTTAAGAGAAAAAGTTTAGACGCGTATCAGAGGAACACTTGTAAAACCGATGTGTTGTGATTTAGCTCGTTTCGGTCTAAAACAGCTTGTTTCGTTGTATTAAGCAAGAATACATGCTTTTCGCGCAGTTATAAGAGAAAAAGTTTTGACGCGTATCAGAGGAACACTTGTAAAACCGATGTGTTCAGATTTACCTCTTTTCGGACTAAAACAGCTTGTTTCGTTGTATTAAGCACGAATACATGCTTTTCGCGCAGTTATAAGAGAAAAAGTTTTGACGCGTATCAGAGGAACACTTGTAAAACCGATGTGTTGTGATTTAGCTCTGTCACGGTGTTGGTGACAAGAGAGGACCTGTTAGAAGGCAGGGCTCGGCAGCACGTCCTTCAGTTGGCGAGACGGCGAACTTCAACGTCTTTCAAAACGAGAGCACCACGAGCGTCGTCTTCTTTCCGAGCGCCACGAACGCCACCTGGCATTCCTCCCCTCTTAAAAAAAAAAACACGCGCAGAAGAGCGCGCGAACACAAGCACACACACAAGCACACACAAGCACAATTAATCACACAAGAGAGGCACGAAGATTCTGGGTGGGTCCCCGTGCCAAATACGGCTTCAGGCGCAAAACATGGACGATCTCTGGACGGGGCTTTCGACGGGTTCTCTGCTGGGAAAGTTCAGTGTCCGGTTCTACCTCGTAATTAACGTCGCTGACGCGCCGCAAGACTTTGTAGGGACCGAAATAGCGGCAAATGAGTTTTTCGGACAAGCCGCGTCGTCGAACAGGTATCCATACCCAAACCTGGTCGCCGGGATGGTAGGAGACTTGTCTGTGCCGGAGGTTGTATCGCCGCGAGTCTTTGTCTTGTTGCTGGGTGATGTGAATACGGGCTAGCTGACGAGCCTGCTCGGCTTCGTGGGTAAACTCCTCAGCGTCAGCAGAAAGATGGTCATCGGTTGCGCAAGGGAGCATTGCGTCGAGCATCGTCTGAACCTCCCTACCGTATAGGAGGCGGAACGGTGTGAAACGGGTCGTCTCTTGAACTGCTGTGTTGTAGGCGAATGTCACGTACGGTATGATCGTATCCCAATTCCTGTGTTGTACATCGACGTACATCGCCAGCATGTCCGCCATAGTCTTATTAAGCCGCTCTGTCAGCCCGTTCGCACTGCGGGCGGTCATTTGATTGCACCTCTCGGCATGTGCACCGCCCGAGTTCCAATCCGGGAGTCCACATTTGTCGTCTGCTGTCTTGTTCTGAATAACTGTTCGCGCGACCTCATCTTAGGTGTCGACTTTCTGCGTGAATATGGGGCGATTATTGACCTACGCGATAACAAGGTCACGTTTTCAACTGAGAGTGCTGTCGCCCTCCCCAACGCGCTGCGACCAAGCCAGACATTTCGAGTTTCTACGGACACAGTCACCCTGCCGCTTCGAACCAGCGCCTTCATTACGGTTGAGTGCGAATCATTTCAAGACGGTGACGCCATCGCCGAAACCAACCTGTCATTACTGTTGACGCAAGGCGTGTGCGTGGCCCGCAGTCTGATCTATCTTCACAGTGGCCAGTCACAGGTACTTGCTACCAATTTTTCGCACGAGCATCGGCATCTTTTTCGCGGCACTTCCGTAGCCTTTATCGAACGTATCTCCGATGTTTCCGAGTGCTTCTCCTCAAAACCAGTGCAGCCTCCTTTTCCCCTCGAGAGCACCACGAGCGTCGTCTTCTTTCCGAGCGCCACGAACGCCACCTGGCAGCTCGTTTCGGTCTAAAACAGCTTGTTTCGCTGTATTAAGCAAGGATACGTGCTTTTCGCGCAGTTATAAGAGAAAAAGTTTTGACGCGCGTCACAGGGACACGTGTAAAACCGACGAGTTCAGATTTAGCTCGTTTCGGACTAAAACAGCTTGATTCGTTGTATTAAGCACGAATACATGCTTTTCGCGCAGTTATAAGAGAAAAAGTTTTGACGAGTATCACGTGGATACTTGTAAAACCGATGCGTTCAGATACAGCTCGTTTCGGTCTAAAACAACTTGTTTCGTTTTATTAAGCACGAATACATGCTTTTCGCGCAGTTATAAGAGAAAAAGTTTTGACGCGTATCAGAGGAACACTTGTAAAACCGATGTGTTGTGATTTACCTCGTTTCGGTCTAAAACAGCTTGTTTCGCTGTATTAAGCAAGAATACATGCTTTTCGCGCAGTTATAAGAGAAAAAGTTTTAAAGGCGTGTCACAGGGACACTTGTAAAACCGATGTGTTCAGATTTACCTCGTTTCGGTCTAAAACAGGTTGTTTCGTTGTATTAAGCACAAATACATGCTTCTCGCGCAGTTATAAGAGAAAAAAGTTGTGACGCGTATCAGAGGAACACTTGTAGAACCGATGTGTTGTGATTTAGCTTGTTTTGGTCTAAAACAGCTTGTTTCGCTGTATTAAGCAAGAATACGTGCTTTTCGCGCAGTTATAAGAGAAAAAGTTTTGACGCGTGTCACAGGGACACTTGTAAAACCGATGTGTTCAGATCTAGCTCGTTTTGGTGTAAAACAGCTTGTTTCGTTGTATTAAGCACGAATACATACTTTTCGCGCAGTTATAAGCGAAAAAGTGTAGACGCGTATCAGAGGAACACTTGTAAAACCGATGTGTTGTGATTTAGCTCGTTTCGGTCTAAAACAGCTTGTTCCGTTGTATTAAGCATGAATACATGCTTTTCGCGCAGTTATAAGAGAAAAAGTTTTGACGCGTATCAGAGGAACACTTGTAAAACCGATGTGTTGTGATTTAGCTCGTTTCGGTCTAAAACAGCTTGTTTCGTTGTGTTAAGCAAGAATACATGCTTTTCGCGCAGTTATTAGAGAAAAAGTTTTGACGAGTATCACGTGGAACACTTGTAATACCGATGTGTTGTGATTTGGCTCGTTTTGGTGTAAAACAGCTTGTTTCGTTGTATTAAGCACGAATACATGCTTTTCGCGCAGTTATAAGAGAAAAAGTTTTGACGCGTATCAGAGGAACACTTGTAAAACCGATGTGTTCAGATTTACCTCTTTTCGGACTAAAACAGCTTGTTTCGTTGTATTAAGCACGAATACATGCTTTTCGCGCAGTTATAAGAGAAAAAGTTTTAAAGGCGTGTCACAGGGACACTTGTAAAACCGATGTGTTCAGATTTACCTCGTTTCGGTCTAAAACAGCTTGTTTCGTTGAACTAAGCACGAATACATGCTTTTCGCGCAGTTATAAGAGAAAAAAGTTTTGACGCGTATTAGAGGAACACTTGTAAAACCGATGTGTTGTGATTTAGCTCGTTTCGGTCTAAAACAGCTTGTTTCGTTGTATTAAGCATGAATACATGCTTTTCGCGCAGTTATAAGAGAAAAAGTTTTGACGCGTATCAGAGGAACACTTGTAAAACCGATGTGTTGTGATTTAGCTCGTTTCGGTCTAAAACAGCTTGTTTCGTTGTATTAAGCAAGAATACATGCTTTTCGCGCAGTTATTAGAGAAAAAGTTTTGACGAGTATCACGTGGAACACTTGTAATACCGATGTGTTGTGATTTGGCTCGTTTTGGTGTAAAACAGCTTGTTTCCTTGTATTAGGCACGAATACATGCTTTTCGCGCAGTTATAAGGGAAAAAGTTTTGACGCGTATCAGAGGAACACTTGTAAAACCGATGTGTTCAGATTTACCTCTTTTCGGACTATAACAGCTTGTTTCGTTGTATTAAGCACGAATACATGCTTTTCGCGCAGTTATAAGAGAAAAAGTTTTAAAGGCGTGTCACAGGGACACTTGTAAAACCGATGTGTTCAGATTTACCTCGTTTCGGTCTAAAACAGCTTGTTTCGTTGAACTAAGCACGAATACATGCTTTTCGCGCAGTTATAAGAGAAAAAAGTTTTGACGCGTATCAGAGGAACACTTGTAAAACCGATGTGTTGTGATTTAGCTCGTTTCGGTCTAAAACAGCTTGTTTCGCTGTATTAAGCAAGAATACATGCTTTTCGCGCAGTTATAAGAGAAAAAGTTTTGACGCGTATCAGAGGAACACTTGTAAAACCGATGTGTTCAGATTTACCCCGTTTCGGTCTAAAACAGCTTGTTTCGTTAGACTAAGCACGAATACATGCTTTTCGCGCAGTTATAAGAGAAAAAAGTTTTGACGCGTATCAGAGGAACACTTGTAAAACCGATGTGTTGTGATTTAGCTCGTTTCGGTCTAAAACAGCTTGTTTCGCTGTATTAAGCAAGGATACGTGCTTTTCGCGCAGTTATAAGAGAAAAAGTTTTGACGCGTATCACAGGAACACTTGTAAAACCGATGTGTTCAGATTTACCTCTTTTCGGACTAAAACAGCTTGTTTCGTTGTATTAGGCAGGAATACATGCTTTTCGCGCAGTTATAAGAGAAAAAGTTTTGACGCGTATCAGAGGAACACTTGTAAAACCGATGTGTTGTGATTTAGCTCGTTTCGGTCTAAAACAGCTTGTTTAGCTGTATTAAGCAGGAATACATGCTTTTCGCGCAGTTATAAGAGAAAAAGTTTTGACGCGTGTCACAGGGACACTTGTAAAACCGATGTGTTCAGATTTAGCTCGTTTCGGTCTAAAACAACTTGTTTCGTTGTATTAAGCACGAATACATGCTTCTCGCGCAGTTATAAGAGAAAAAAGTTTTGACGCGTATCAGAGGAACACTTGTAAAACCGATGTGTTGTGATTTAGCCTATTTCGGTCTAAAACAGCTTGTTTCGTTGAACTAAGCACGAATACATGCTTTTCGCGCAGTTATAAGAGAAAAAAGTTTTGACGCGTATCAGAGGAACACTTGTAAAACCGATGTGTTGTGATTTAGCTCGTTTCGGTCTAAAACAGCTTGTTTCGCTGTATTAAGCAAGAATACATGCTTTTCGCGCAGTTATAAGAGAAAAAGTTTTGACGCGTATCAGAGGAACACTTGTAAAACCGATGTGTTGTGATTTAGCTCGTTTCGGTCTAAAACAGCTTGTTTCGCTGTATTAAGCAAGAATACGTGCTTTTCGCGCAGTTATAAGAGAAAAAGTTTTGACGCGTGTCACAGGGACACTTGTAAAACCGATGTGTTCAGATCTAGCTCGTTTTGGTGTAAAACAGCTTGTTTCGTTGTATTAAGCACGAATACATGCTTTTCGCGCAGTTTTAAGAGAAAAAGTTTAGACGCGTATCAGAGGAACACTTGTAAAACCGATGTGTTGTGATTTAGCTCGTTTCGGTCTAAAACAGCTTGTTTCGTTGTATTAAGCAAGAATACATGCTTTTCGCGCAGTTATAAGAGAAAAAGTTTTGACGCGTATCAGAGGAACACTTGTAAAACCGATGTGTTCAGATTTACCTCTTTTCGGACTAAAACAGCTTGTTTCGTTGTATTAAGCACGAATACATGCTTTTCGCGCAGTTATAAGAGAAAAAGTTTTGACGCGTATCAGAGGAACACTTGTAAAACCGATGTGTTGTGATTTAGCTCGTTTCGGTCTAAAACAGCTTGTTTCGCTGTATTAAGCAAGGATACGTGCTTTTCGCGCAGTTATAAGAGAAAAAGTTTTGACGCGCGTCACAGGGACACGTGTAAAACCGACGAGTTCAGATTTAGCTCGTTTCGGACTAAAACAGCTTGATTCGTTGTATTAAGCACGAATACATGCTTTTCGCGCAGTTATGAGAAAAAGTTTTGACGAGTATCACGTGGATACTTGTAAAACCGATGCGTTCAGATACAGCTCGTTTCGGTCTAAAACAACTTGTTTCGTTTTATTAAGCAAGAATACATGCTTTTCGCGCAGTTATAAGAGAAAAAGTTTTGACGCGTATCAGAGGAACACTTGTAAAACCGATGTGTTGTGATTTACCTCGTTTCGGTCTAAAACAGCTTGTTTCGCTGTATTAAGCAAGAATACATGCTTTTCGCGCAGTTATAAGAGAAAAAGTTTTAAAGGCGTGTCACAGGGACACTTGTAAAACCGATGTGTTCAGATTTACCTCGTTTCGGTCTAAAACAGGTTGTTTCGCTGTATTAAGCAAGAATACATGCTTTTCGCGCAGTTATAAGAGAAAAAGTTTTGACGCGTATCACATGGACACTTTTAAAACCGATGTGTTCAGATTTAGCTCGTTTCGGTCTAAAACAGCTTGTTTCGTTGTATTAAGCACGAATACATGCTTTTCGCGCAGTTATAAGAGAAAAAGTTTTGACGCGTATCAGAGGAACACTTGTAAAACCGATGTGTTCAGATTTACCTCTTTTCGGACTAAAACAGCTTGTTTCGTTGTATAAAGCACGAATACATGCTTTTCGCGCAGTTATAAGAGAAAAAGTTTTAAAGGCGTGTCACAGGGACACTTGTAAAACCGATGTGTTCAGATTTACCTCGTTTCGGTCTAAAACAGCTTGTTTCGTTGAACTAAGCACGAATACATGCTTTTCGCGCAGTTATAAGAGAAAAAAGTTTTGACGCGTATTAGAGGAACACTTGTAAAACCGATGTGTTGTGATTTAGCTCGTTTCGGTCTAAAACAGCTTGTTTCGTTGTATTAAGCATGAATACATGCTTTTCGCGCAGTTATAAGAGAAAAAGTTTTGACGCGTATCAGAGGAACACTTGTAAAACCGATGTGTTGTGATTTAGCTCGTTTCGGTCTAAAACAGCTTGTTTCGTTGTATTAAGCAAGAATACATGCTTTTCGCGCAGTTATTGGAGAAAAAGATTTGACGAGTATCACGTGGAACACTTGTAATACCGATGTGTTGTGATTTGGCTCGTTTTGGTGTAAAACAGCTTGTTTCCTTGTATTAGGCACGAATACATGCTTTTCGCGCAGTTATAAGGGAAAAAGTTTTGACGCGTATCAGAGGAACACTTGTAAAACCGATGTGTTCAGATTTACCTCTTTTCGGACTATAACAGCTTGTTTCGTTGTATTAAGCACGAATACATGCTTTTCGCGCAGTTATAAGAGAAAAAGTTTTAAAGGCGTGTCACAGGGACACTTGTAAAACCGATGTGTTCAGATTTACCTCGTTTCGGTCTAAAACAGCTTGTTTCGCTGTATTAAGCAAGGATACGTGCTTTTCGCGCAGTTATAAGAGAAAAAGTTTTGACGCGTATCACAGGAACACTTGTAAAACCGATGTGTTCAGATTTACCTCTTTTCGGACTAAAACAGCTTGTTTCGTTGTATTAGGCAGGAATACATGCTTTTCGCGCAGTTATAAGAGAAAAAGTTTTGACGCGTATCAGAGGAACACTTGTAAAACCGATGTGTTGTGATTTAGCTCGTTTCGGTCTAAAACAGCTTGTTTAGCTGTATTAAGCAGGAATAC
Source organism: Amblyomma americanum (assembly GCF_052857255.1). NCBI lineage: Eukaryota > Metazoa > Arthropoda > Arachnida > Ixodida > Ixodidae > Amblyomma > Amblyomma americanum. The sequence continues at coordinate 190,689 of NW_027526637.1, forward strand.
ATGCTTTTCGCGCAGTTATAAGAGAAAAAGTTTTGACGCGTGTCACAGGGACACTTGTAAAACCGATGTGTTCAGATTTAGCTCGTTTCGGTCTAAAACAACTTGTTTCGTTGTATTAAGCACGAATACATGCTTCTCGCGCAGTTATAAGAGAAAAAAGTTTTGACGCGTATCAGAGGAACACTTGTAAAACCGATGTGTTGTGATTTAGCCTATTTTGGTCTAAAACAGCTTGTTTCGCTGTATTAAGCAAGAATACGTGCTTTTCGCGCAGTTATAAGAGAAAAAGTTTTGACGCGTGTCACAGGGACACTTGTAAAACCGATGTGTTCAGATCTAGCTCGTTTTGGTGTAAAACAGCTTGTTTCGTTGTATTAAGCACGAATACATGCTTTTCGCGCAGTTTTAAGAGAAAAAGTTTAGACGCGTATCAGAGCAACACTTGTAAAACCGATGTGTTGTGATTTAGCTCGTTTCGGTCTAAAACAGCTTGTTTCGTTGTATTAAGCAAGAATACATGCTTTTCGCGCAGTTATAAGAGAAAAAGTTTTGACGCGTATCAGAGGAACACTTGTAAAACCGATGTGTTCAGATTTACCTCTTTTCGGACTAAAACAGCTTGTTTCGTTGTATTAAGCACGAATACATGCTTTTCGCGCAGTTATAAGAGAAAAAGTTTTGACGCGTATCAGAGGAACACTTGTAAAACCGATGTGTTGTGATTTAGCTCGTTTCGGTCTAAAACAGCTTGTTTCGCTGTATTAAGCAAGGATACGTGCTTTTCGCGCAGTTATAAGAGAAAAAGTTTTGACGCGCGTCACAGGGACACGTGTAAAACCGACGAGTTCAGATTTAGCTCGTTTCGGACTAAAACAGCTTGATTCGTTGTATTAAGCACGAATACATGCTTTTCGCGCAGTTATGAGAAAAAGTTTTGACGAGTATCACGTGGATACTTGTAAAACCGATGCGTTCAGATACAGCTCGTTTCGGTCTAAAACAACTTGTTTCGTTTTATTAAGCACGAATACATGCTTTTCGCGCAGTTATAAGAGAAAAAGTTTTGACGCGTATCAGAGGAACACTTGTAAAACCGATGTGTTGTGATTTACCTCGTTTCGGTCTAAAACAGCTTGTTTCGCTGTATTAAGCAAGAATACATGCTTTTCGCGCAGTTATAAGAGAAAAAGTTTTGACACGTATCACATGGACACTTTTAAAACCGATGTGTTCAGATTTAGCTCGTTTCGGTCTAAAACAGCTTGTTTCGTTGTATTAAGCACGAATACATGCTTTTCGCGCAGTTATAAGAGAAAAAGTTTTGACGCGTATCAGAGGAACACTTGTAAAACCGATGTGTTCAGATTTACCTCTTTTCGGACTAAAACAGCTTGTTTCGTTGTATAAAGCACGAATACATGCTTTTCGCGCAGTTACAAGAGAAAAAGTTTTAAAGGCGTGTCACAGGGACACTTGTAAAACCGATGTGTTCAGATTTACCTCGTTTTGGTCTAAACAGCTTGTTTCATTGAACTAAACACGAATACATGCTTTTCGCGCAGTTATAAGAGAAAAACGTTTTGACGCGTATCAGAGGAACACTTGTAAAACCGATGTGTTGTGATTTAGCTCGTTTCGGTCTAAAACAGCTTGTTTCGCTGTATTAAGCAAGAATACATGCTTTTCGCGCAGTTATAAGAGAAAAAGTTTTGACGCGTATCACAGGGACACTTGTAAAACCGATGTGTTGTGATTTAGCTCGTTTCGGTCTAAAACAGCTTGTTGCGTTGTATTAAGCAAGAATACATGCTTTTCGCGCAGTTATAAGAGAAAAAGTTTTGACGCGTGTCACAGGGACACTTGTAAAACCGATGTGTTCAGATTTAGCTCGTTTCGGTCTAAAACAGCTTGTTTCGTTGTATTAAGCACGAATACATGCTTTTCGCGCAGTTATAAGAGAAAAAATTAGACGCGTATCGGAGGAACACTTCTAAAACCGATGTGTTGTGATTTAGCTCGTTTCGGTCTAAACCAGCTTGTTGCGTTGTATTAAGCAAGAATACATGCTTTTCGCGCAGTTATAAGAGAAAAAGTTTTGACCCGTATCAGACGAACACTTGTAAAACCGATGTGTTGTGATTTAGCTCGTTTCGGTCTAAAACAGGTTGTTTCGCTGTATTAAGCAAGAATACATGCTTTTCGCGCAGTTATAAGAGAAAAAGTTTTGACGCGTATCACATGGACACTTTTAAAACCGATGTGTTCAGATTTAGCTCGTTTCGGTCTAAAACAGCTTGTTTCGTTGTATTAAGCACGAATACATGCTTTTCGCGCAGTTATAAGAGAAAAAGTTTTGACGCGTATCAGAGGAACACTTGTAAAACCGATGTGTTGTGATTTAGCTCGTTTCGGTCTAAAACAGCTTGTTTCGCTGTATTAAGCAAGAATACATGCTTTTCGCGCAGTTATTAGAGATAAAGTTTTGACGAGTATCACGTGGAACACTTGTAATACCGATGTGTTGTGATTTCGCTCGTTTCGGTCTAAAACAGCTTGTTTCGTTGTATTAAGCAAGAATGCATGCTTTTCGCGCAGTTATAAGAGAAAAAGTTTTGACGCGTATCAGAGGAACACTTGTAAAACCGATGTGTTCAGATTTACCTCTTTTCGGACTAAAACAGCTTGTTTCGTTGTATTAAGCACGAAGACATGCTTTTCGCGCAGTTATAAGAGAAAAAGTTTAAAGGCGTGTCACAGGGACACTTGTAAAACCGATGTGTTCAGATTTACCTCGTGTCGGTCTAAAACAGCTTGTTTCGTTGAAATAAGCACGAATACATGCTTTTCGCGCAGTAATAAGAGAAAAAAGTTTTGACGCGTATCAGAGGAACACTTGTAATACCGATGTGTTGTGATTTGGCTCGTTTCGGTCCGAAACAGCTTGTTTCGTTGTATTAAGCAAGAATACATGCTTTTCGCGCAGTTATAAGAGAAAAAGTTTTGACGCGTATCAGAGGAACACTTGTAAAACCGATGTGTTCAGATTTACCTCTTTTCGGACTAAAACAGCTTGTTTTGTGTTATTAGGCAGGAATACATGCTTTTCGCGCAGTTATAAGAGAAAAAGTTTTGACGCGTATTAGAGGAACACTTGTAAAACCGATGTGTTGTGATTTAGCTCGTTTCGGTCTAAAACAGCTTGTTTAGCTGTATTAAGCAGGAATACATGCTTTTCGCGCAGTTATAAGAGAAAAAGTTTTGACGCGTGTCACAGGTACACTTGTAAAACCGATGTGTTCAGATTTAGCTCGTTTCGGTCTAAAACAACTTGTTTCGTTGTATTAGGCACGAATGCATGCTTTTCGCGCAGTTATAAGAGAAAAAAGTTTTCACGCGTATCAGAGGAATACTTGTAAAACCGGTGTTGTGATTTAGCTCGTTTTGGTCTAAAACAACTTGTTTCGCTGTATTAAGCAAGAATACGTGCTTTTCGCGCAGTTATAAGAGAAAAAGTTTTGACGCGTGTCACAGGGACACTTGTAAAACCGATGTGTTCAGATCTAGCTCGTTTTGGTGTAAAACAGCTTGTTTAGTTGTATTAAGCACGAATACATGCTTTTCGCGCAGTTATAAGCGAAAAAGTGTAGACGCGTATCAGAGGAACACTTGTAAAACCGATGTGTTGTGATTTAGCTCGTTTCGGTCTAAAACAGCTTGTTTCGTTGTATTAAGCATGAATACATGCTTTTCGCGCAGTTATAAGAGAAAAAGATTTGACGCGTATCAGAGGAACACTTGTAAAACCGATGTGTTGTGATTTAGCTCGTTTCGGTCTAAAACAGCTTGTTTCGCTGTATTATCAAGAATACATGCTTTTCGCGCAGTTATAAGAGAAAAAGTTTTAAAGGCGTGTCACAGGGACACTTGTAAAACCGATG